>NC_051123.1:10666445-10699084 GCF_014839805.1 Manduca sexta
ATATTTTCGTTAAGTTTTCTCAAATTTTCTAATTTTAAGAAATTTTATGAATTAGAAATTTAATTTTCTAATTTTTGCGCAATTCTTTGAATTTTTTCTTTCATAAAAACCTTCTCCTCACAATAACAAACATAACAAAGATAAAAAATAGTGAAATCGGTCCAGCCGTTCACGCGTGATGACGTGACCAAGGGAAATAGGGATTCATTTTTATATATATAGTTACTGTCTCAGTAGAGTTGTATGACGGTATGACTGCAGTGTGAGGTCTTGGGTTTCTTTATTAGACAAAGTAATTTTCTACTCGTTTACTACTCAGTATCAGCCCGGAGTTTGGAATTTGTGCCCGATATGGCGATTGGCTCGCCCCCTGTCACATCAGGGACGGAATACATAAAGCGAAAAGTGGGTGCATCAGTCGTCTCTGGCTACCACTTGGTGATAAAAGGAGTGTGTGCGTGTGTGAAGAAAAAAATGTACTTGTTTTCAAGCACGTTGCGTATGAGTGTGAGATTTGACTTTTTAAACTTTATAAATTGAATCTCGTTTATGTAGTCTGTAATTAGTAAGAACTTCTTACATATGGGTTCACAACTAAAAGCATAGGCAGAAGTGGTAATGTTACATCAATTTTACGTTAAGCTTCCTTCCCACAATGTGAGGAGAGGCGAGCCTGTCGCAACAATAAACGAATTCTAGACTCTGTGAGTTTCAGCATTTGTAAAAGGAAAAAATGCAGTAAACATAAGTGATTTAAAATTTATTTTTGAATAGCACTACCCCACGCTTCCCCTATATTTATTTGTACAAAATTACTTACTGCTGTTGTAGAATAGATTGGATCGAGTCGCTATGCGTTTTGCCCAAAGCTGCGTCTTTCTTCTTGTATTCTTCTTGCCATTTATTGATCTGGAAATTGTATTTATACGAATTATAGTACATTTAAATGATATAGCATGCAGTCAAATTAAACTGACGGACTGAACTGATGAATGCGGTATGATGAAGTTATAACGGGGGATAGCATTTAAGAATTAGATAGATTTATTAAATACTTTTTTAGGAGTGTTTAGTTGCAAAGGTGAGATGAACCGACAGTTTGAACAGATGGTTTGTGAATTCTTCTAACAAAGTATTATAAATTTTAATACAATTTAAATTATTTGTATGAAAGACGTCATTTTTAATCCAATTAGTTTACGGATTGAATACCCCATACATCTCTTTGTCAGATTTACATTTGTATAATGCAAAACAAGATAATTTTATCTTTTGTCAGGTACAAAAATCGGCTGTAATATTGTTCCTTCTCAATCAAATTTTTATGATGCCAGACCTCTTCAGCGTTCCGTTTGGAGTGCTGTTTGAGTTGCTGTATCTGATCGGCGAACCGTTCGCGGCACCGCTTGTAGGTGTGCAGCTCGGCGAGGAGTTCCCGCTCGGCGGGCGAGGCGCGGCAGCTCGCGCGCAGGCCGCGGACCACTGCGGAACACCTGCGACACATACATAATAACATATATATTTTATACTAGCTTTTGCTCGCGGCTCCGCCCGCGTTATAAAGTTTTTCGGGCTCAAGTTTACCGTTATAAAAGTCACGCTTATATTTTCCCGGAGCCTATGTTCTTCCCAGGGTCTCAAACTGTCTCCATACCAAATTTCATCTTAATACGTTGGGTAGTTTTTGAGTTTAACACGTTCAGGCAGCCAGATGCAGCGGGGATTTTGTTTTATAATATATTATTATAGAACTTTTAAGAGGAACAATCCCGTCATACTCATTCATCATTGTTGTATAACTTTGACCGTTTACGCAGCGAACGCAACGGAAGTTCTCATAACTAATAAATTTTCCCTGTTTTTGTAACATGTTTCATTACTGCTCCCTGCTATTGGTCATAGCGTGATGATATATAGTCTACAGCACTCCACGAACAAAGGGCTATCCAAACACAAAAATATTTTTCAGATTGACCCGGTAGTTCCTGAGATTAGCCATTACTGCTCTGCTCCTATTGGGTATAGCGTGATGATATATAGCCTATAGCACTCCACGAACAAAGGGCTATCCAACACAAAAAGAATTTTTCAGATTGACCCGGTAGTTCCTGAGATTAGCGTTCAAACAAACAAACAAACAAACTCTTCAGCTTTATATAATAGTATAGATGGTAAAGTGACCTCACTTCACCTGATGGTAAGCATAGGAGAGTCCAACGAGAGATGATTACCCCTCGCCAGTCGACACAATTATGTCGGCATGTTTAAAACCAGATATACACATTACAGTAGCTGATACCGGACCACAACACACTTATGTAAAATTTGCATATTCGTTAGCAGTTGTACCTTTCATACGCAAAAAGCACTGTTTCCGAGGAATACATATATAAATACTACATTAACCAACCCCCCTTCACATGTAGTGAAGCTTCTATAGGGGGTGCGCACCTCTTTGAAAGGCAATGTTTCATAGACTTCAAAGTTTACCTATATTTAATATCATCCTGGTGTTTCTCCGCGAGCAAACGCTTCTCTTCCAAAACAACCGATTGTAGTTGTACGTCGTCTATTTCTTTCTGAAAATTTTACAAATACATAATATAATATCAATACGGTTTGACCAAGAAAATAAAACCTCACCATATTGTGGTAAAATGTGTAACTGACTTTGTCGTAAGACAGGGTGACCCCAACATAAATGCTCAGTCGCTACCATGAGGACTGGGCGGTAGTAATAAGGTAATTCCTCCACGAACAAAAAAGAAAAACCGCCTAGCATGGTGGACGCTTTCCCGGTATTAAAGGAAGTCCGTGCCCACCAGTGATACATTACAAAATACAGGGCTGATGTAATTATTTATATTGAAAACTTATTAATGACAGAGCCTTTAGTTGTGTATATGGTGTTTGATGTTTGGTGTGTGATGTGTAGTGGTTAGTATGTGATGTGTGGTGGTTGGTGTGTGATGTGTGGTTGTTGGTGTGTGATGTGTAGTGGTTGGTGGTTGGTGTGTGGTGGTTGGTGTGTGGTGGTTGGTGTGTGGTGGTTGGTGTGTGGTGGTTGGTGTGTGGTGGTTGGTGGTGGTGTGGTGTGTGGTGGTTGGTGTGTGGTGGTTGGTGTGTGGTGTTTGGTGTGTGGTGGTTGGTGTGTGGTGGTTGGTGTGTGATGTGTAGTGGTTGGTGTGGTGGTTGGTGTGTGATGTGTAGTGGTTGGTGGTTGGTGTGTGGTGGGTGTGTGATGTGTAGTGGTTGGCGTGTGGTGGTTGGTGTGTGGTGTGTACCTGCAGCGCGTGCAGCCACCCCCGCTGCCGCTCGGCGAGCGTGTGCACGGCGCGCAGCTTGTCGGCGAGCGCGGCCGCGGCGCGCGCGAGTCTGCGCACGTACTCGCCGCGCAGCCGCACGCACGCAGAGCTCAGCGTCTGACACACACAATGTCAATGAGCACACACACGTCTTTTATCGTTGAAGGAATAGGCAGAGATGCAACTGGTGCACCCACTTTCCGCCATATGTATTCCTTCCTATGATGATAAGGGCAAGCTGATCGCCATATCGAGCACGAATTCCAGACTCCGGGCTGATATTGAATAGAAAACCCAACATCACTTTGCCTAACCCAAGAATCGGCACCAAGACATTAACAATGCAGTCGTACCGTAATACAACTACGTCACCGGCCACGATGATGGTAGTTAAGAGTTGATAGGTTTTCTTATAATTCTTTTCATCTCCTTTTTGTGTCTAAGGTGTACGGATCACCGCACACTAATATTGATTCACTTTAGCATCATAAGCAAATGTCACTTAGCATTACTCAAAATATATTTTTTCAGATCAGTTGCAATTAAAGCGGCATTCAGAATGGTTATTTCATTATTACTAAATCGTTCCCGTATCATACCTGTCATGTATGTGCACGCACAGTACACTACACAACATAATTACAAAAAAATGTAACTACAATGTGATACGGGGCCCTCGAGCTTTGAGGCCCCTTCTTGACCCATACCTACACTAAAGTAGGCAGGCGCCCAAAAGTTCGTACTGAAGGACCCCCCAACCAATTTTTATACAGAGCCCCTCTATGGTAAGCTACTGAGTCCTTTTCAATAGTAGATTATTTAGTACTCACTTCGAGACACTCCTTGGGGCTGGGCTCGTGTCGCCGGTCCGTGTGCAGGATCGGCTGCGACACCTCCCGCGTGAGGATGTCTTGGATGATCGACGAGAACGTCAGCTTCTGGCGCTGGAAACGAAGAAAAAATTGTAGCCAGTGTAACTACTGGACCTGATGAGACTTAACATCTCATGTCTCAGGATAGCGAGCGCAGTGGAATATCAAACAATACTTTGTAATTCAAGTTGTTGGGTGGTGTTTCTGCTGTTTATGGTCGTATCGTTTACCATTAGGCGAACGGCAAGCTCGTCTCATCATAGAAAGCAATAATAGAAAATAAAAAAAAATTGGCACGGCTATTAGACGATATCAATAAATGATCCTGATAGGGAAATTGGACCAATCAAAATAAATCATCTGTAAACATGTGAGACTAACTTCACTCCAATTGGTTAATTTCGCCCGTAGTTTATTTAATCAGTAGCTAGTTCCCAGTATTTTGAAAAAATAGTCAGTTAGAATGTTTTTGACAATTATTTCTGCAATTTTAAAATAATCGTAAACCAAAGTAATTACTGTTGTAGAACTTCGTAGTTCTAATATAATTTAAAATTAGAAACATTATGTCAAGTCGTGTAAATAAGTGCTCAATGATAAAAACATTCTCTGAATTTATCCTTATTTTACATTACACGTATAGTATTTCATTATTTTACTATAATAACATCAAATATAATGATTAACAATCATATAGGTGAAAATAAACAATGTTACCTCTTTCATCATATTGCGCAGGTCGTCTTGTTCAAGCGCGGGATTTTTCAGTTGAATTTCTTTGTACAGCTGTTCTTCTAAATCGTACGGTTCTAGAGATCTGCAATAGACAGTGGTTCGGTTAGATTATTTAACTAATGTTTTATTTTAAAGCTATTGGTATCCCATATCAAAGACAATTCTAAGTTCTAATGTGTTACTCAAAAGTTTATATTATCTTCGTTGTGGGCGAGGTTAATTGTGCCTGCAGGAAAGTGTATGTGAAACAGCGGCGATAGCTTAGTTGATTGTAGAACGGACTGTCGAGACGAATGTCTGCAGGTTCAAATCCCAAGGGCACACAGCTCTGACTTTTTTACAAAAAATATGTGTGTATTCTTTGTGAGCTATCGCTTGCTTTAACGGTGAAGGAAAACATCGTGAGGAAACCTGCATACTTGAGAAATTCTCTACTACGAATTTTCGAGGGTGTGTGAAGTCTACCAATCCGCACTAGGCCAGCGTGGTGGACTAAGGCTTATTCCCTCTCAGTAGTAGAGGAGGCCCGTGCTCAACAGGACAGTATATAATACAGGGTTGATATTAGGAAAGTGTTCATCGTAAGGCTTTTGAACATCTTACAAGGCAGTAACGCCCTATAATGATGGTTAAAGTGAGAAGAATCTTGTGATGTAAATCGAATTTGATTCTTGTCCAATAGAGATCCTTAAACAATTTTTGAAGGTCCATAATCAGTCGTCACCTGGCGATGAGCGCGCCGTCAGCGCACAGCACCAGCAGCGTGGGGAGTGGAGGGGCCGTCACCACCGCGCCCGCCGGCGCGCACGGCGCCCGCGCGCCGCCCGTGTGCACGACGTACCGCGACACGCTCGGCCGCGAGCACAGGCTCGCCAGCAAGCTCTCTGCGTCCTCTGGGGATAACACTGACGCTTACGACTCACGGAGCGGGACGTACCCGCGCCCGCGCGCTAGGGGATACAATATATATATGTGTAGAGTCCAGTGTGAGTGTACGCACCGTCCCCGCGCGCGTAGTGCGCGAGGCTGGCCAGCGCCGGCAGCGACACGGCGTGCGCGCCGCCCGCGTGCAGCGCCGCGTACGCGCCGCCCGCGCACTGTGGGGACAAGAATATACTCAATCGAAACATAATTCAAACAAATCCATCAGTTATTAACTGTTTTGTACATTTGTTTTGATATAATTAGCGATCAAGTGTTAAAACTTAGACAAAAGAATGTCTTAGACCGAAGATTCTCAAACTTTTTTCTTATAGACCCCTCATTCAAGGATTTACTTGTTTCCGTTGACATCTGTTTTTTTTGGTTACGCAGAGAAGGTGCATTACAAATACCGCCCCGCCACCGCGTGGGGCGTCTGGACAGTTATGCTCGGGTCACCGCGCCCCTTACGACCCCTGTCAATATTATCTACCTACGTTAGTGAGGCCAAGACGACATTTTAGTACTTAACTATCAAATCAGATAAATTTTCGTGAACCCGATCTTTTGGACACGCCAACGTAGACCCCCGTCAAGTCTCCCGTGGACCCCTGGGGATCACCTGGAAGACTTTGGGAATCAATGGTCTAGACGTAGTGTGCTTCAATGACACTAAAACTAGTTGACCAAGGATTATAAACTAGTGTGCGTGACTACGTAAATATTTCCAACTCCTCCTGTCTTTCTATTTGATTAATTTCGTTGCGGGATAATGACAAATTAGTTTTCCCTACTCGCCGAGCTTTAACGCTCGGTGTCATAAAATGCGTGCCACTGCTGATCCTGGCTTACAGGAGTTGTAGTGGTGGATGTGAGGGCGGGAAAGTCTCTCTAGTGTACGTGACAGTTACGTCATTCGTCGTTGCGTCAATATGATACAGCATATTGCTGTACCTACGTAATTTTGCTTTGCCTTGTGTGCGTGCATAATGATATCAGTTGGTGCACGTTCCCCGTTACTTGCCCATAAACAATAAAAACACCATCTCACACATTGAATTATGAGACACCATCCGATACCTTGAATTACAAAGTATTTGGTATTCCACTGCGCTCGACATCCCGAGACGTGAGATGTTAAGTCTCATTATGTCCAGTAGTTACACTGGCTACAGTGTTCTTCAAACCGGAACACAAGTGAATACACACTGCTTGACGGTAGAAATAAACATTACAGGCGCACCAACCCAAGCGGACTCTCACATATGAGAGACCACCTTTAAAGCAAGCAATAATTCATAAAGAAAAATATATAGAGGTTCATTTTGACATTGCGTTACTAAATGAAACCACATACTCATCTTCAACTTTGCTGACGTTGTGCCAAAAATCATCCATTAATAACAAATATTTTCACCGAAAATCCTGGTTTTAGTTTTCTTATTTTTTGATCATTTTTTAGTTTAGCGAATATGGCGTGTGCGTGGATGTATTTCTGACTGAAAATACGATATTGTCGCTGCGACGAATTCTCTTAGAGAAGTAATAGTGGTATTAGGGCGCGTAAAATTAAAATCACTTTTTATTAATATTAATTTTGTTCGAATCTTACACTTTTTTATTTTACATCTAAGACACAAGTAACTTGTTGTATAGTCTTATTTCCAAATAGAAAGGTATGTGGTTTAATTTAGTAATGCAATGCCGAAAGGACCCTGTTTAGTGTCACTTTTACTCCAAGAATGGTTTTCACGCAGGCGAAGCCACAAAATACACCTATACAAGATAAATGGTAAACTCACCTGGATCAGCTGCACTGGATAAGAGTATTGTAGCGCGTCGTCCTCCGAGTTCAGTACGATGTTCAGTTCGACGGTCTCCACCACGTACAGGGCGTGGCTGTCGCCGTTTGCCGCTTCTGATTCGTTACTCTACAATATATGAACATCATTACAGACTTAAAAGAGTTATAATAAATATATAAATAATAGTATCAGTATTATATACTGTCCCACTGCTGGTCACGGGCCTCCTCTACTACTGAGAGGGATTAGGCCTTAGTCTACCTCGCTGTAGTGCAGATTGGGAGACTTCACACATCCTCAAAAATCCTATAGAGAACTTCTCGGGTATACAAGCTTTTTCACGACGTTTTCCTTTACCGTTAAAGCAAGCGATAACTCACAATGAGTACACATATACTTTTAGAAAAGTCTAAGGTGTGTTCCTTTGAGTTTTGAACCTTCGGACATTCGTCTCGGCAGTCCGTTCCAACTAACTCTAGATTATCGCCGTTTTACAAAAAAAAAAAAAACTAAATAATAATAGAGTTATTGTCTTATTTTGAATGAAGGTTTTTCTACTCAGTAACAGCTCGGAATCTAGAATCTGTGCCCGATACACATTGACTCTGCGCTCGTATGAATTGACCCTAATTTCAATTCCGATGGTCGATGGCAATTAACCTTCCAAAACATCCACATCGGTCGAAACTTTCTTTGGGCTCCATTTCTTAACATCAGGTACAATGAAGCCACTTTGACGAACTTTGAAAAAAAAAAAACACCTCCTACTCGTAGTAATCGGCACTTTCATTTGGCTTCACTTCTTAAAATCAGGTGCAGTGAAGTCACTTTGTCAAAAAAAAATAGCTCTTAAGTGTAGTATCATAGTACTCACATTCGGCAGCAGCAAACAGTGGTATATGGACGCGGTGCAGGTGGCTATGATGACCATGGGCGGCACGTCCCCCCCGCCCAGCGCGAGGATCGAGCACGACTCCGAGCCGTAGTTGTCGTCCGCTGGGGGGTAGATCGCGATCGGCCCGGTCAGCTTCGGGTGGGGCGGGCTGGAAGTTAATAATACATCTATATAACATCTTACAGTATCATAAATTCAGGGGTAGGCAGAAATGCCGATGAATTGATCAGCTTATTGCCATTTAACAGACAATTTTTTTATGAAAAATTCAAAGTCAATTAACGTGACCCGAAAATCGAACCCGATACCTTCATACTCGGTACCGCATACGCCACAAAAATACGTCAACTAACTTTCATAAAAAAACTGTATTTTTTTTCTATAAAGCTCTGCACTTTACACCGTAAACTGACTTTAAAGAGCAATATTAGAGTTTTGGTTGTCGTGACACAGCTTCTCCTGAGATGGCCACATAGTGGTCCCGGTTTGGATATGAAACATGTTTTAATTTTTGTTTCTCACTTTTATATGTAGAGTCATTTTTACATTTCGTTACTAAATAAAACTACGTACTCGTTTCCTAACATTGTGCAAAAATACATTAATGAAAAACAATTAATATTTTCGCCAAAAAACTTGATGTTGCCGCTTAACAAATTTTCTTGTAGTAATAATGGCCTTGGAACATGTAAAATTAAATTGCTTTTTATGAATATTTAATATACAATTTTATTTTGCACTCATTGTTAAAATAACTTATGGTAAAGTGTTCTTTTCGAGAAGTATATGGTTTTAAATTCATGTACCGCGACAATACATTATTCTTTCTTTCCATACCTTTTACTCTCCAAATCACACGACAGCATGTAAACCTCGCCATCTCCCCTCAGGATGAGCAGCTGGTCCCCATCCGGTGTGGGGGTGAAGTCCACCGCAGTGTCTCCGAGGCTGTCCAGGATCGTCTTCCCGGCGAGCAGGCTGGACGGCTTCGGGCCGATCGTGTACACCTTGACGAGCTTCGGGCCCGAACGGAGAGCTATGTTATACAGTCTGAAATCGAGAGATGTATTTCGGGTTTGGAGTTGTCAACATAACGATTAATGTAATATTAACTACTAAACGTCCCTATCCTTGAGGTTAAAACGTCTCCTTAGATCATGATTTTGTCACCCGCATTGCTCTGGAGGGAAGTGGACAATTAATATTTCCAACTCCGCCCTATCTTTCTATTTGATTAATTTCGTTGCGGGATAATGGCATATTCGTTTTCGCTGAGACTCGCTGAGCTTCACTGCTCGGTGTCATAAAATGCGTGCAACTGCTGATCCTGGCTTACAAGAGTTGTAGTGGTGGGTGTGATGCCGGCAAAGTCTCTACTAAATGGTCTGGTCTTACAGCTTAAAAATACACACACACACACACTTACACCTTTCGTCCCCAAAGGGGTAAACATTAGTGCAACTGGTGCACCATCTTTCAGAGAAGTAAAACCTAATATCATTGCTCGATCCATGAATGAAAACCGAGACTTCAGCATTGCAGTCGTACCGTAATACAACTACGCCACACAGGCAAATTCAAAATATTACTTAAAAAAAATATACAATTTATGTTAAAATGAAACTTTGGAAAAAACGTTATTGGCTACGTGCGGAGTGTATACTAAAGCGATAGCAAAGCACGCCGTTGAGGAAATTTACAACTTTACTGTTGTAAACAGAGAAAAATATCAACATGACTTCGATAACCTTTTCAATCTGTTTTGTATTTTGAACTACCACAATGAGCGGCTTGTCTGAAACCTACGTAAGTAACTATTATATTACCTGATAGTATTATCAGAGACCAGCACGAGGACGTGTGACAGTGAATTCGGATGCCAGTGCACGCGACGGACATCTCCCAATGTGTAGAGGAACCTCTCGTCGAGTGACACGCTCCTGAAAAAATACAAACAACATTATGAGAACGATAGGAAAATATTTGGTGAAAAGTGGGTGGTGCCATGGTTGCACCTCTGGCTACCCCTTGAAGGATAAAGATTGTGATGCTAGTGTGAGAAGTGGGAACAGACCCAAATTGATTTTATGTTATTGAAGGTATCGATTGGTATATCGTTTAAAGATAATCTAGTATGACAGAGAGTTTTTCGTCCGTTTTTTCTGGTAGAAATTGCTTTTCGAACTGGCGACAAATATATACATTAAACAAACAATAAATTATTAACATTTTTTATCATACCATTTGAATTCTATGAATATTTCATAGTCATCTTTTCTCTCTCTTGCTTCAAGACTTTCAGGCAACATTGCAAACGTTTCAATAATCTGAATTCTTATCTTTCTGAAGCATCAGAGGCGATTTGAAAACAAATCTGCTTTCATTTTTATTTCTTTTACACATACAAACAACACACAACACCCAAAGCCGACGGTAGATTACCGCAAAAACCGCCATATTTAAATCATCCAACAAAATACTTGGCGGGAAAAACCATAAAAACGTTCCCCCGCACAATCTCCTATACCTGCCGCCTTCAAAATCCTTTTTTAAACACTGCACCCATTATTATCGGGGCAAAAAAGGCTTCATTCATTATTCCGTATGATAAATACGCGGCAAGGATGCGAGCCGGGGCCCTTAGGTGGTCTGTTTCGGCCATTATTTGATTACGCCCGACCGCCATGTTTTTTTTTTGGACGCGCGCTTGTTTATCCGCGCGGGAAACTGCGATCGTCTTTGCTAATGAAGAATTTAAATTTGGAACTATTCGTTACAATCAGCTGAGCGTTGGCAAACGAAGGATTTTGTTACCAGCTTGAGTCAGGTGGAAAAATAATTGAGACTAATCTTGAAGCAAGATGTGTCATATTTACCCCAATATCATTTAGAGGTTTTAGTGTTTAAATAATCAACATCTGACAAATAACTTTAAAAACTTATACGTTTATATTGTTAAGTAGGATCGACACGTTACCTAACTATGTTGTCCCATTGGTCTAGTGGCAGCGTATGTAGGTTTTCGAACGAGAGATGTTAGCTTTGAATCCCAGTTTCGCCGGCATTTCCGGTACCCTGGGTGGACCTTAAAAATTAAGCTAAACCCTGCCTGTAATACTTTCGAAAAGCATATCGATCCTAAATTGGTAAGAGATAAATTCAGATGAATAAACAAATACCAAGTATACTTAGAACGCCTTCAAAATGCTTGCTTTGTAAATCCATATAAAACACGCGGCACTTGGCGGCAAATTTTAAGGCGCCGTTAATTATAAAGACTGAGAAATTCCATTCAATCGATCTCACAAGTTTTACTCATCACTCAATACAAACAAATGAATTACAAATCCACGTAACCCTTTCAATGCACATGAAATCATTACAAATCCGATGCGATGTAACCGTGCGATGCGCGCTGCATTACCGACCGACAAACTCGATTCACACTCGCACGCGCCCAATGTGATTACGCGCGTTTATTTGACGTGTAGCATGGCCGAATCCCGAATGCATGCCCGAAGCCGAAACTCCGATGGTCCCTATTGACGAATTAGTGTTATAGTGAAGTTCTGCTATGCGTTTTGTGGTGTTAATATTTGTTTCGTTTTATGTTTTTGTGTGATAGAGATGGTAATGATTTTCGGTTATAAATTATAAGTAAGCACGAGTGTTGATTTCTTTAGGATATTTGGTATTGAGTCCGTAACATATTTCAGTTATCCAAAAATTAACGACTTTAGGTAATAACAGAAAGAAAACATTTATTTAGAGCTATGTTCGGAGTCTATCTAAAAGACAAAATTCGTAACGAAGTGATCCGTTAGAGAACCAAGGTGACCGACATGCAAGTTAGTAGGTTGAACTGGCTATACACTACACTGGCAACTATTTGTGTGATACATTATAATGTATAAGAAATGTTCATACCTATGAATTAGGCACAAGAAAAAAAAAACAGTTTTTTATATTTAGATATTAACCTACATTATGGTGCACCACAACTGTGCCAAGAGGATCTAACTCTAAAAGTAAATGCTTGGCGCCGATTTTCATCAAGATTCTTGAGTAACGTAACAAACCCAGAAACAAATAAATTAAATATGAAATTTGTAACCTAACCTGTTAAATGCAAATATTATTTAACGGACTGATTTTTCTATCAGGAAGGTCTATTTACGTGTGCGATGCTGTAACCAATACCAAGTAGTAAGTATTTTATTTGACTGCGACTCCGCCTTTGTGAAAACGTTTTTCTGCTATAAAAGTCTACAGTACGCATGAGTAATGTAGCTTCCTATTAGTGAATAAAAAATCAAAATCGATTTAGTAGTTCCTGAGATTAGCGCGTTCAAACAAACAAACTCTTCATATATATCAGTATAGATTACAGAGTAAAATCGGTGTGTAGCAGACTCCTTGATAACCTTTTACGCAGTCGATTTTCTTTCTATGTCGCAGTACATAATTGTACCCACCGTTTCATATTGTTCTTAGTAATGAGAATTGTTGTATTCCTACGTAATAGAAATTCCTTTTAACGAAGTCTTGTTCGAGTTCCACATTTCTCGAATGAATAACAAGCACTTTGTTCCATATACTTTCTTTACCCCTCCTGACCCGTCGCCCTACAATTAATCACAAAATTAAAATATCAAAAAGACAAAGAGCTCACACATTAAGGCAACTAGGATAAAAAGCTTTAAAAAATTACAAATGGCCCGTGCGCCGCACGAACCGGCGCGGCCGGCGCTTCTCCGGAACAAAAACCGATAAAAACCGACGCAAAAGGATCCGATCCGGTAAAAAATAAGAATCAGACAAAACGCCGGACGGCCGGTAACCTCTATACGTGTCCAGTGTTTTTTTTACGAGCCCCGAGCCCTTTTGTCCTTCCGGGACCTCTTTTTTAAATAGATCAGGGAGAGAGGGCAAGTGAAGACCGCCACCCTGAAATATTATTGTGGATTTTTCTGCATGGCATTCATAAATATTTCCCCGGGCATGGACCGCTGCCGCCCCGCCCCGCGGTCCGGGATTTACTCGAATCGGCGCGGAATTATAAATTCGGTTAATAAAATATGATACGATAAGACCGCCGGTTTTTTTTTTACTCCAGCGGGCGGACCTCTATTATATTTTGTTTAATTTAAATATGAATAATTAAATTTAAAAAGGAAATCTCTGGGTCTAATGAAATTTTTGTTTTCGAGATAATGAATTGAAAACACTCGCTTGTCGCGACGGTCGGTTATTTTCTTTTCTCGCTCGTTCGGATTCACGGCGCGTTGTAAAATGTGCCCTGAAAAAATTATATTTAAAATGTGTTATATTCATAATTAATATGGAAAAATGAATTAGTATTTTGTTACGCTCGCCGCGATGGTATCATCGCTGGAACACACGGTTTCATGTTTTTTCAGTAGAGGTTCAATTTTATTTTTCAAAGCTCGATTTAATTTAAAAATGAACGCAACATCAATTCGTAATTAGTGCTCTTCGGGTATTGTTTTCATAAAAATGTAATGGAAATAATTTTTATTCCAGTTGTGTGTTTTTAAAGCTCTTCACTTAAACCTCTCTGAAATATTGCACATTACATGTTAATAAGCATTAATAGGTTTTACCTAGGAAATATTACTTCAATTTAGAAGTCAATACAATTCTTAAAACATTAGCAAGAATAAAACATACCGCAGCGACAAAAGAAAACATAGAAAATAAAATTAACACAAAAACCTAATGGAAATCAATATAAACCGCTAATAAAACCCAAATTAAGATCAAAAGGAACTGCAACAGCGAGAACAAAACGTCGCGTCCGAGCGGCGAGCGGCGAGCGGTCGCAAGCCCGCATTGTCCGACTCCAAAGTGCCTTTAATCAACACAAAACTGGCCGATCAAACGGACGCGCCTCCTCGCACAAAAAGGAGAATATTAAACAAAAAACACATCGATCCGCGGCACCGCACGCCGCGGCCACCGCAACGGATTAAAAACGTAACGAACGCACAAAAATATTCAAATACAATACTAACAAATTGATACAAACACTCATTAGGCGCGGATCGCGGAAGGCGACGCCGGGTAGCAGGGGAGACGGGGCCGCGCAGACCGGGGCCAGGGGGGCGCGGCGGCGGGCGCGGGCCCGATCTCGCCGACATTACAATCCACATCCAACGTACAAATATTATCTAAAATTCCTTCTCATTTATAATCCTTTTGTGTCCTCAGAGCGGTGTCCTCCGTCACATCCTACCCCCCGAACGCCCCCTCAGCCGCCCGGTGGGGTATTTTTATATTTTTAATCGCGTTGGGCATTATCCAAATGGACATTGGCGGCGACTGCCGTCTACATGATAAATTCTACTTTCGTTCGACACCCGCGCAATGTTTTGTTTCGTCCCTTGTGAGGCTTCCTTTATTGGCAAAAAAGGAATCATTAATAACCGGTAGATTTGTCCTTCTGTGAATGACATTGGTACTATTAAAAAAATTGTCGGCGGTCGGCGGCCCTTTTTCCTTGAACTGTATTCGCGTCTAATGAAAATTGATTGTGGCAATCTGCGATCGTTTGATGCAGATCCGAAGCGCGGTACGAAGACACCGCGCTATTCTTTTCTGAACTTGATCGATGACATCGAGTCGAGCAATTAACTTTTTCTAAAGCCTCAAAATATATTCAATTGTATTTTTATGCCACAAAAATGGGACTAAAAGTTAGCAATTAGTATTGGATCCAAATTGTCGCAAATGAGGGAGTGACATCACTCACTACGTCCCTCTATTGACATCAATTAACAGAATAAGAAGATATACTCAATTACACACATTTCTCTTACTCCATGCATCTCCTAATGCTATAGAAAATAACACTATTTTGATAGCCGATTCTGCTCCATCCTCCATCTACGTTCTCATTTGAGTCATTAGTACAACGGCCATTAGTGGCCCGGACAAAAACTCCGACAGGTGTATGTACCCGACGGGGTGCACTTCGATTGCAATTACACACCACCTGAAGAAGCCGCTTTCACGATTAGAATTTTAATTAACGAAAAACGTACAGACATAAATTGATAACCTCCTTCTTTTTTTGGAAATCGGTTAAAACTGCATAATATGGGCTCCACTCCATTACCAAGAGACAGTCTGATAATTATTCTAGTAGTATTTTATTATAGTGCTAGTCATAATCGCCCAAAACAGTTTGATTGCCCCAAAGAATCGAATGCAGTACAAGATTATTCACAGATCAAATACGTCACTACTACATAAAAAATTTAAATCACATAACAAACTCCACCATAGTATAAAAACATTCAAAAGACTCAAAACCAATGATACACCAATAAAGTACCACAGAAATCCCTCCATTAATTTGTTGGCGCGGTCGGCTGCACTTTTTCATACAAATACACTCAGAGAACATAAAAAAATATCAAAAAAAGCACTTTTCTATATGCAAAATAGTCTGACCGCCGTACAAAGGGATCTATACGATTTCAATTTAATACATTGGGGTGTATTTATGTCCTATTGGTCGGTTGGATCGGCAAATTCGGGGGATATTTAAACTTTTCCTTACGAATTTTATGTCACGGAAGATATTGCTCGTGTTTAAAACGCTGGGGTGGTTTCCCGGTTATTGTTTCGTGCGGTCTTAGTTTTTGATCGATGGGCCACTTTCGTAAGCCTTTGATTTATTTTTTTGAAGATTTTTCGTCTATTTCAACTTGGGATGTTTCAATAAAACTTTTATGTTTATATGGGTAGTAAGATTACTGAGGGTCCATCATTCCCCGCCTTCCTCAATTTTTTTTCCTTTCTTGACTATAGTTAAGGGAAGTTCTTTGCCATCGTAGAAGTAGTGGTTATAACGTTTAACTCGTCAGAGACTTAGCACTTTACCAGATATTTAGACGAAAATGGTTTAGGCTAAACTGGTGTACCCTACACTCATAATATTATATAGATGACTAGCGACCCGCCCCGGCTTCGCACAGGTGCAATGCTGACTATTTAATGGATGTTATTATTATACATATAAACCTTCCTCTTGAATCACTATATCTATTAAAAAAAACTGCATCAAAATCCGTTGCGTAGTTTTAAAGATTTAAGCACACATAGGGACAGAGAAAGCGACTTTGTTTTATACTATGTAGTGATGTATGGCTTTCCAGTATTATTATTTCTTCGACGTTTTTTTGCGTGATGGATTTCAGACGATTCATATCAAAACCGATCCAGAAAAGTCCTTTTATATCCAAGAACGACAATATCTACTTTACGTAGTACCTTAATGTCAAATTTGTCATAACGTCAGCTTGGTTGACTGCATAAAAATGCCTTAGCTTCCAATATAAAACACGTAGACTAGAAACGTTTCAAATTCCACAAGGTTAATCGTATAAATGCACGCGCACGTGTATCCGAAAGCTTACCAAATGTTTACGAATAGCCGGCGGTGCGATGCGGAAAGTGCGGAAAATGCGAAAATTGCGAAAATTGCGAAAAACGCGGAAAGTGTCGAGCGACGAGTGTCGATGGTGGACGCGACACGTGAGGAATTGGCCGCCGACGGGGAAATGCCTCGATCGGAGTGTTTTGATACTTGGCCCAATTATTTTGCTCATCGTATCACCTGTATTATTTTATACTAGCCAGCGTCTCAAGTCGTTTGTTATCAAATGTTCATTAAATATTTTGTTGAGGATTTAGTTATTGCCTTTACTCGACATGTATACGAAATTCTAAAATTTCCAATATATTTTTTACCTTGGTCTTGGTTTTTTATAGTGCTTAATAAGCAATACAAATAAATTATTTTACCAATAAACAGCATCATGTCTGAATATTATTTATCTTATCGGAATTAGCGAAATTGGGAGCAAAAAAGCGTTATAATATATAAAGAACGAATTTTTACGCATAAGTGTTATGTAGTATTTACTTAACAAAAATATATCCAACAATTCCTTTTTAATCGTAATCTCATTTTCTACAGAACATTTATATTATAGAGGTTGAAGGGGTTTGGCGGGGTTACACAGTGACCAATCCAATAGATTCTAGACGATGTCAATTCTTTCATCTTTTTTTTTGTTAATGACGAGACGAGCTTGCCATTCGCCTGATGGTAAGCGATACGACCGCCCATAAACAGTAGAAACACCATCCAACACCTTGAGATACAAAATATTGTTTGGTATTTCACTGCATTAAGTTACTTTAAATATTCTATCGTCCAACGATCAAGCACGCTCGGCCGCGGTATGGTTTTATCGCACCGCACACGATCAGTTCGACGCGTCCGCTCGCCGGTACGTTCGCTCCTTTTTTTCCCGCAAACCTCCTTTCGACCGCCGCGACCAAACTGTTTAATGATTTGAAAAACGTGTTCTATCAGCCTTTACTCTGTAACAACCGAAAAAAGCCGACAACAAAGGGTTGCCAGCGCAAATATAGACTCATTGGTTCGGTCGCCATTTGAACGATTTTGGACCTTTCGAATTTAGAATCAAAGTTCATTTTTGGTGTTGCGGTAGTTTTTTTGCGCAGATCTCATCACCAATTTATTATATTTTGTCCGTACGGGAATTTACGATTATTTGGAGTGTTGATGGCGTGCGGGCGATTGGGCATTTCTAACGCCGATGTGATGTATGAGGCGGCGGTGTGTGCCCGCCGCGCGAATGTATGGGCCGCGGTTCGATTTAAATCATCAATGTTTTATTGTTACGTTCATACAATATATTTTTTTGTTTATATTACGTGTTTTGTACGTTCGGAGGGGACTTTTCAATGGGACTCAATCGGTTTGTTGGGAAAAAAATATTATCAAAATTTAGGAAGTTAAGTTGTGATACTACAAATATTTAAAATTTTAGGTTACCTCTACACTCACATTTATTAAATACAGTCTATAGTTAAATGTAAAAGATTTGTGGACTGGAATAAGTCGATTTTACCTCTATATTACCTTCTCAGGCAAAGAAAAAGGCCGCTTCAGTTTGTCACTAGGTTGGCTCCTTATACGCAAGAGCTCATTTGGGCAAGTGGTCAATGTTTATTTCTGGTGTCAAACGGTATTTCGTTAGTACTGATATGTTGTGGTTTGAAGGTTATCGTAGCGAGTTTGATCACTGTCTCAGAGTGGCGAACAATAATACGTGGCGTCTACAAATTTAAAATTCGGTTGATGTTCTTTTATTAATTATTGCTTTGAATGACGAGACGAGCTTGCTATTCGCTTGATGGTAAGCGATATGACCGCCCGTAAACATCAGAAACACCAACACCTTAAATTACAAAGTATTGTTTGGTATTCCAGAGCTCGCCATACTGAGACATGACATGTTAAGTCTTATTATGTCCAGTAGTTACACTGGCTACTGGCTGACTTTGTTCCTACTGTTAATGGACAGTCTTATGACCAGGCGAGCGTCTAGCTCGTTTCGTTCAATAAAAATCACCCATTCCAAACTACAACCCAAAAATAAACACTTACCCGTCAACCCTAACAAGCTCATTGACCTTACATTAAATAAATAAATTAATAACATAACCAAACATGTCCCGCGTCATCCGTTAAGTCAATAAGGGTAGAAAAATAAAAAAAATCGCGAAACACAATTTTTGTTCGGTGTTGGAAAATATTGCGAGACGCGACACGGGCCATCGGCTCTCGGCTCGCCGGTTCCTCTGTTTTAATTAAAACAAACCGAATATAATATATGGTAGCAGTTTTATACGCGCGGTTTAAAACGACGTTTTATAGATGAGGTCGGTTGGTACTGTTTGTTTACGATTCGTTGGGGCGAGAAATTTGTGAGTTTTCAGTGAGTTGTGCGTAGTTGTTTTTAAATTTTTATCATCATTTTGATTGCTATAGTGGTGTAGTTGTATTACAGTAAGATTGCAGTGCTGAGTTCTTGTATTTGATCTCCTGATGAGGGTCAAAGTGGTGTTGGGTTTTTCTTTCTACTCAGTCTAAATAAATAATTGGCTCCGGAGTCAGGAATTGGTTCCACGTAATGGCGATAGGCTCGCATCCTCTCACATCACGGGAATACACACGGCGGAATATGGATATACCAGCTGTGCCCCATCAGGGGTATGTTTTGACACATTATCTTTCATCAATCTACCACGATTACACGAAATAAAAAAATAACCTATGATTACGTAGAATGGAGGGAATATCCTTCATTAAAATAAACTAAATATAAACAAATATCTATATCATAATTTTATCATTGCAATTACATTTTGCAGTAACTTAACTGGAAAGTGCGTAACTTTCCATACTTAATTTAAACTCGAATTTTCTATAAAAATACATTCGAGTACGCAATGACTTCCAGTAGTAACATTAAAAACACTCACGATAGGGGAGTTTGAATAGAAAAATATATTGTATTATTAATTTATTCTATACTTGTGCGTGATGTTTAATATGCAAGTCGCGTACGGCTCTCTGGGGTGTCCTAGTATTGTTTACTGTGACGTGCGTTCTGTCACCCTGGTGTATGAAATGTGCCCTTTTGTAAAGAATACGCTAAACTTATATCTAATATTATAAATGCGTAAGTTTGTAACAAGTTTTATATGTTTATCTAAAGTAAAGGCTAAAACTGTTGAAGGTATAGTATATGCTAAAACTGGATTTTGATTTGTCACAAAGTTAGTGGATACAGGAGAAGCGGCGAAACCCTAGTTGGGAGTGGAACAGACTGCCGAGACGAGCGTCCGCAGGTTTAAATCACAAGGGCACACACACCTGACTTTTCTAAAATTATGTGTGTATTCTTTGTGACTAATCGCTAGCTTCAACAGTGAAGGAAAACATCGTGTGGAAACCTGCAGTATATAATACAGGGCTGATGTCATATTATATATATCTATACATATTATAAAACAAAGTCCCCTTTTCTGTCTGTATACATATGTTACCATTTTTTTCAAAATCTTCTCAACGGATTTTTATAAAATTTGGTATGGAGATAGTTTAAGACCCTGGGAAGGTTAGACTACTTTCTATCCCGGGAAAATATACTTTTACTCCGGAGAACTCCTTCAAGCAAAAGCAAAGCGAAGTTGCAAGCAAAAGCAAATTTTTTTGCCACACTTAATTTAATACATATTTAAAATCACCACCTTTCCTATGTTTTTTAAACTACTCAAAATTTTTCGAAAAAAAAATGTCCTTTAAGTCAATTACCCTACCAACTATCGATATATAGACAGACAGGTGGCGCTTAGTATCTCCAATTGCCCATCTCATCAACCAGTGGTTAACACACATACGTGTACACCGCGTAGAAGGTCCACAATCGCTGAAACGAAATACATCGGGGTCAGAACGGTTACACCGTTCGGCGGGCGTTGACATTTCACCTTATGTACGGAAACATTTGCCGAAACAGATACAGCGATGTAGATATCGCGCGGAAGTGTCAACAGATTTTTTACGAAGTAGAAGATTTATTTCGAAGATATGCGTTCGAAATATGAATATTTGACGCATGAATAATTTAGTATTTTTTTATTTGGAATAAAAAATACAACTGTAAAAAATTATAAATCATATAAACTTATTAAATAGGTACTAATTATTGTACAATCCACATCACTGCCCCTATATTATATGTACCCACATTGAACAGTAATCCGCAAGTCAAAAAGTATTTAAGGGCCAAAATAATCACATTAACTTAAAATGAACCATTAATTAAAATTAAACCCTGACCTTTAGTCACGTGACCATGAAGGCTGCAAAGTCTTCGAAACGTCGGGAGAAAACCAAAACATTAAAACCGCGATAAAATCCGAAAAATAGTTTAATTTTCGCGTAAACATAAGGTATCATTATGAACAAATAAAATAGTAATTGTGACATCACAATAAAAAAATTACGTCAAATCCAAAAACCTCTGCCACATCCAGCCCACCTACATCCCTGCACCAATAAATAATGAACCGGCTCGCTTATGACCGCGAGTTCTCGCGCGGTGATGAAACGGTGATCAATATTAACACCAGGCCGTGGGACCATTGTAATTTGTATTGGTTGTAGGCCCTGATTGGTGATTAAACTGATGAGATTTTTCTACACACACGCTTTTCGCCGTAAATATTCCGTCACATGATGTGATAGGTAATTATAGGTAATAATAGATCGCTTAGGAGGGGATCCTAATAGCCAATTCGGGTACAAGTTTCAGGAAGAAAACTTAATTTAATTAGACTTTTTATTGATAACAAATGGCGTGTTTTTGGCTTATGTCCAATATCAACTGATGCCGATGAAGATTACGGCCGAATGGTAAATCTATTTATGCTATTTCTGACAAAAAGATATCTCTTGTTAACGAGCTAAGCTTGTATACCTACTGGACCGGTCAATAAAACTCCCATTAGGTTTGAGGCAACCGCATCTGCTAAATAAAAAAATATTTTACTAATGTGTCATGTACATCGTGGCGAATGGTCCATATGATCAGATTCCTGCCGACTTCCCTTAATGTAGAACTAGCTTTTGCTCGCGGTTTCGCCCGCATGAAGGAGTTTTCCGGGATAAAAGTCGCCCTATATATTTTCCCGGTATTGTCTATAACGTTTCCAGGTTCCTAAACTTTAAACCATACCAAATTTCATAAAAATCCGTTCAGTAGATATTGAGAAAATCGATAGTATACAGAAAAACAGAAAAGGGGAGTTTGTTTTATAATATGTATAGATTAAATTAAACTATTTTACGGATTTTATTGCGGTTTTAATATTTTACTTTTCTCCCGACGTTTCGAAGACTTTGCAGCCTTCATGGTCACGGGGGGGACTGAGGTGTTGTTCATCCTCAAAGTCAGAGTTACAATATCTACCTACATTTTATAAATATACAACTTTTTAATTTTTTTTAGCCGTTGGTGGTCTGATCTACACAGAATGAGCTCACAGTGTCTTGAAGTCTGGCAGCCGATCTTTTGGGTTCCGATTTAATTAAATGTACAACTGGATCCCAGGCTTGTGGAAGCTTTCAACCATCTTCCCTATTAAAATTAATATAATATTTTAATTTAAATGTCTAACATTCGCGTAAACATAAGAAATCATTATGTATAGATTATAATCTATAGAATCTAATTATCAGAACAATTTGCAGACCGCATTTATGAATATCAGTACGTATTGTGTCGGGCTCTCTTTCGGAAAATTTCACCTTTCTCCACTGGTTGTCATAAACAAACCGACGCAAGCACAACCGTCGTTATTTTTACGATGTCCCAATCATCAATATTAACAATCGTCACGCGGAACAGGTTGATTAGATTATAGCCGTGATTGACGTGTTGGTGACGTGTCGGTCGTCGGTTCGACGTGATTAGACGTAAATATTGGAACGGTGTTTTTTGGGGCCAGTGATTCGACCTTTGCAATTGCTATTGTGTAATGTTAATTGACGGGACCCATGGTTTGATTATATTTAAGGTTATATGCGTAATGGTAGACAGAGGGCATACAGAAGTCCGAAAAGAAGTATTATACGTTATAAGAGGAAACATCTTATATAATTATCTTCATTACAAAAGTTGATTTTGTGGTAATAAATATAACTTTTCTACTTTTATCTGGCTTTTTACATTTTCAATGTGGGGTCAATACAAACTCAAACGTGTTGAAAAAATATTTGGCTTAGTTTTACGATAGGCCGTTTTTCTGTTGCTGTCTAAGAAGGATATAATTCCGAGTAAATAGTGTTAGAAAAACTTATAAATTCTTGCCCGCCCTGAGAATCGAATTTAGGACCAGTCCATGTATTTATGCTGTCACTAAGCCAAGGAGGTAACAGATAGGTACACAGAAGTAAAGTAACTAAGTATGTATAAATAAATAACCATAAAGAAGGTTGACAATTGAATGAAGATGGCTGTTAAACTAACACGTATCTACACTGCATAGAAACATGCACTCCCACCCTCAAACACTGGAATAATGGGGGATATGAAGAGTATTAAGACGCTCTCGGAGCTCAGTGTACGTAGTATACTAAAACAGTCTATAATACAGTCTATGCATGTTTGATGATGACATATCTAATCAGCGCCATTGTGCGAACTGTGCGCCGGCTTTCAACGGGCGTTTTAATGAAATATTAGTAAAATAAAGCGGGGGACCTCTGATATTTTCATATGCAAATTGTGTCGCATACACACCGACGAATGCACAGCGCGGCCGGTGCGTCTTCAAAACCAACTACCGCCAATAAATACGCCAAAACAGCAAGGGCCAGTTTCGCGTGAACGCCCCCACGCCTCCGTCGAGGCGCTGCACTCGAAAAATTAAAGGCACAGCCAAGCGATTTTAAAGCGAAAGGTTAACTATTTTCCTGTCTTTTTGAATTCAACCTAAATCGCGTTCGTACCAAGTGAGAGCTTAAAACTAATACATCTGGGTGGCATGTGAGGGGTGGCGCGGCGCTGCAGGGGCCGGGGGGGCCCGGCGGAGATGGGGCCGGGGGGCATGCGAGGGGGTTAGGTGCCCCGATGGGTGGGCTGCAGGTCGGTGTTAATTATTCACATTTTAATTTACGGAGCCCCGGCACCGCTGGCCAGTCCGGACCGGGGAAAAATGTCTTGCAATCGTTCGACATTTCAACTATATGAAAACGCTCGCCGCTATGTGTACATACCTCCTGTTATATTCGGTTAGCGTTCCTTAATTAACGTTTTATTCGTTTGTTTACCGCTCACAGTAAGAAAACTACCGAGCGGATGTTTGTATGTGTTATACGGATGGCGGGTGATGCAGTTATTTTTTTATGCAACTTAATGTGCAGGTCGCTTATGTGATGGCAAGGGTCAAGCTTGTTTATTAACAGTATGCGTAGTCAAGACTTTGAATTCATTTAAAGCATTGCCCCACGCTCGATATTTTAGTGTCTTCAACGTTTTTTCGCATAATTACCCAGATACATAATATATTTAGTTTCACAACGATCAGTAAATATAGTCAAATGCAGGTTTCGTTCCCACATTTTTCTTCGTTGTCGAAACAAACGATAATTTACAAGACCAATTACGCCATGGAATCCTTCGCAAAACCACCACCACGCCAGCTCCTTCATCAAATCTATAGCTTCAGTGGTCGACTAAACGCAAACACTATCGTAAACGCAATTTCAATTTTCAAAAGTCGGAACATTGCATACATCCCGCAAAAGAACAAGGATCATACGGTGTTAAGTGAAGTCTTCCCAAATCCACAATGCCAGAAGAATTATGGATGCGTTGCTGAACTTAAAGGGAAAGAATAGGGATTAAACGAAGAGTTATTTGGACCGTCGGAAATCTCACTCACCATACGTAACACAACAGGAAAGTGTCACTCCCTATCGGTTATCCTTGATAATGCTTCGATCAAGCTGGCCCAATCATGTTGTAGACTAATTGCTATAGCGCTCTGCTATTCTTAAATTCTAATGTGAAAATGTTCTACTGTACGATCATCTTTTTATAATCACAGCAAAGTGACCACACTGAACCTGATGGTAAGTGGAGTGGGGTCCAGTAGAATGTCGTCTGACGAGAGATGATTACCCCCCAACAGTCGCCACAATTATGCCGGCCTGGTGGAACCTGATATTCACAGGCTCATCTCGGAACGCGACACACTTACGTGGGCCACGATGACGGGTTTTAACACCTTGTGTACGGTGTTCGCTATCCGGGCGGATATAAAATATATCTTACCACCAGCAAAAATCCTACAATGGTATTATATCACTAATATTGTTACTGCCAAAGTTTATGAACATATGGATTTACATACTTTCATACTGATACGAAGGTATTGAAATCATTACCTAATTGAGAGTCAATACTTAAATATCCAAAAACCTGCTCTAATAGTACCAGCATAGGCTTCATTTATGAACGTCACCCTTTTCCACTGGTGCCTATATAGAAGCTAGACGTTCCTAGAACCACCCACACTCTAGATTTCCCTTTAAACTATCGGTACCGAGAAATACAGAGTTAATCAAAACCCACATGCGTGACGTCATAATATTATATTGAAATAACTGGAAACGTATTTCTCATTGAAAAGTGTGTTGTTTTTCTTTGGTTAGGAGGAAATTCAATGTAAACTGAGTTAGAGCTTGAGAAATTATTTTTTAGTAATAAATATCATCCAGAAAATTATTCTTTAAACAAACACAATTTACTTCTTACTAATATTATGATTGCGAAAGTTTGTGAATGTTCGGATGTTTGTTAGAAGTAAACTCGGAAACAGCTGAACGAATTTTGATGAATTTTGGCACAGGGATAGACCATGGCCTGGATCAACACTTAGACTTAGTTTTTCTCCCGTTAATTTGCTTCCATAGGGACATATGAGATTTTTAATTAAACTTTTGAAATAGATGGCGCTGATGTATTGGAGACGTTATAAGTTGCTAGCGTTTACAGGACTTTTGTAGTGGGAAAGCCTTTGCGCGTAAATCAAGGATCGTAGGTTCCATCACCATACTTTTCCCTTAACCGTGCTCGAGACACTGTTCAAGGCTTGCCGTATATTTGCCACCTGAGGCTGTATACAATATCTATCTACAATCGTTAACGCTAAAGTTATGTATATCCAGTTCCAACAGGCATAATTGTTTCGACTGCCTAGGGGTAATCATCTCTCGTCGGTCGATATTCTACTGGACCCCATTCCACTTACCATCAGGTACAGTGGGTTCACTTTGTCGTCTTCGTATAAAAAGTACGAGAATTACATATCGTAGCTATAGATTTATTGATAGGATATGTCATTCCCATATATTTTTGTTAACTATTAGCGTCGACGATTGTAGAAAGGAATTTTTGCGACGGCTCGTGACACCCAAGAATTGTTGCTTCTAATTTTCTTTTCTTTAGGTAACTCATTAGACCCACAGCCCTTGAAGTATTTTGGCAAAGCCACTATGCAGTGTCGCTAAATTCTTATTTGGATTGGATCCTTTACGACGTTTCTTATAAGAAAAAGAACCTATGTTACTTGTACTTTTAGGTTTAGCTATGATTGGACTGGCATATGTGTTGGACAAAAGTTTCCAAAGTAAATAAAGAGACAAATAACTAGAAATAAAATGGATATTACTAATGTGTCACGTTTGATACGTTCGGAAATTAAATAAGCATTTTGTTTAAACTCGTGTGTATATCAAAGGCCCTAAAGTCACATGATAAGCACCCTTTAACCGTACCAATACACTAGTGGAACGCACGATGACGTTACATTATTCAAAAGGTACATCAAAAACAAACAGAGTATAACCCCAAACGTATTAGAAACATCACCTTTATGACGCTGCATTGAATAAATGCGGTTCGTTCAAAACATCTCCCATCCCGCTCGCACACAACCAAAACGAAAAGGACGCAACACCCATTCGATAGAGACGACAAGAAAGATCAGAATTGGGATACATTGCCATCTAAATAATTCAAACGTGTATAGAGTTCGCTACGTGCGTCCGCCGAGCCGGTACCGTCGCTTATGAAACCAACAGCGACTTTATTCCTCGCATAGCAAAGTACATTTTCGACTAACAAATAAATCATCACCGCTCAGTCTGCTTGCAAAAACGTACAGACTTTTTACAGGGCCCTTATGCGAAATGTCAATTCGGATCGGGCGGGCACGCGACGCGAACAGGAACAATGGCAAGTCGGGAACATATGACAAGATAGGAAACGATATGTGCAAGATGGCTAATAACCGAGCCGAAACCGGGGCCCAACGGGCCCGCGGATTTGCGATGCAGATGAGTTTTGCCTCTTTACTTTTTAGGGTTGAATTTATGGCGTGTATAATGAGAGACCGCGCCGGGGCCCGTTAGCGAGATGTAAGAGAGAATCGAAACGCTTCCATCTATGGAGGCAGAGAGTTTCGTTTCAATCGTGTGCTGGGGATTGCGTGTTTCTTTTTACTATTCCGTTGGTGAATGCATCGTATGTACATTATCTTTGACTACCCAAGTTTCAAGTTTCAAATGGCAAATTTCACTTACTTTTAAAATTAGTCGGATTTCTAAGTTTAAAATTAGTTTCTATTATAGTTAAATTGAGCGATTATTAACTATGTATGTAGCCACGCAATTTCTATAAACGTATATGCGTACCCTAGAAATGAATCCGATATATCCGTCTAAAAAGTCTGTTCCAATCGACTATCGTAAATACAAACTCAAAATATTTCACAAAATTCAATGAAACACCAGTAGACTGGTACACCGTATAGATAACCGAAGATCTGAAACGTCGATCTTAATCTTATCAAGGGGGCTGACCCCCCAAGGGTCGCTCATTAGGGTGAAAATTAAGGCGTTGATTTGCACCCCGAGCGCCTTGCGATTGATTGAAATTATTTATTTAGCCTTTTGGATTGGTATCGGAGCATCTTTTTGGGGGGTGGTGGGGTTCGCTAGGGGGGTAGTTTGGTTCTTCGCGAATTTCCCGAAACGAATCGTCTGTTAATGCACGCTAAATTGTGTTAAGTTACTTGTTTATTAATCTTAATATACAGCTATTGAAAGCTATGAAAACTGACGTTCAACTGGGCTGCAATCAATTTGCCATTATATATGTATGTCTGTTAGATTATAGGGTTTTGCGATCATAATAAGTAGGAATTTCGCTGTTTTATATATTGTATATCTATTTTCACGTGTCGATATAATATATTTACAAGAAATATGTTAATGCAAATCATGATATGGAAAAAATATGTAGTATTACACATTGGTGTTTTGCTATTTTACGGTAGATTAAGTAAGCATCACATAAGCGCAATTTTTTTTTATGACAATCTTCCCAATGGTCGCTGTTTACAATATTAAAACTCTTTGGATCTATGTAATTGTACACTAAATCGGGCCCTGGCTGGTCGGCCATTCAAATATTCAAATATAGAATCAAACATTCCAAAATTATTAAAATATAATTCTAAATTCAAAAATAATACAGATGGACCGCAGTTTTTAGCCGAAATGAACATTTTTGGTAAATTCCGACGTCGAGCTACGCCAGCCGTAGTTACTTAGCGGGAGACTTACTCAATTTGCGTCTCGTGGCTCGCTTCACAGGTTCGCATTAGCATATTTTTGTGACGTCCCGTGCAGGGGTGTATTCAGAGGGGGCGGTAGGAGGTCAGTCAGACCTGCGATTTGCGATGATGGTTATTATGAAGCATTGGAAAATCTCAACTTTTGCTCACAATTTATAAATTTGCTGGCTATAAGTAAAGTTTGTTATTACACATGGATTTACATTTTAATTATTATTTTTATAATAGAATCAATATTTGGGTTGGCCCAACCTGAATGTTAAGTCTAAAAATTCTATGTGTAAGAATTATACTACAATTCAAATGCTTCATCGACTTTCTGATCCGTCATACAAACATGTGAAAATTGTCTTTATTTTATGGTCAGATGAAGTCAATTAAAATAAAATTAACCCCCCAAAGACCGATGCCGAGTGCGTTCAAGTCGTGGCGCTATATCAAAGGGCTTCAAAAATACACCCACACACATACACATATTAAGTTTGGAACGTGTAAGAAGTGCGACTGAATACTAATCACAAGCGAAGATCAAGTTATGTAGAGGCGACGTTACGTCAATACTCGTCTAATACATTTTTATTGCTGCCTCGGTGACGTTGTAATTGTATATGGTACAAGTACGACTACCGCGCTAAGGTCCTGGGTTCGAATCCCGGGCCGGGCCAAAATAATTGTGACTGGGTTTTTCCATCTTAAAAATTACCCAGTCGCAGCTCGGAGTCAGGAATATGACGGTGTGATACCCTCGTGCCTCGGAAAGCACTTAAAGCCGTTGGTCCTGTGCCTGATCTCTCTCCGGTAATGTCGGCTTGTCGTCTCACCGAACTATGAGAGTGAAGGAACAGAGAGTGCACCTGTGTACTGCGCACACACTTGTGCACTATAATATATTCTGCGTACCTGGCTGATCTCCGTTGAGATAGGCCGCCGTGGTCGAAATTCGGCTAAGAGGAGGTTATGGATATGTAATACATTTTTTACATATAATCTATCTTCATCATCAGCCACATAAAGTCCCCAAAGATTTCCAGTCAGACCTGTTGAAAGGGGCCTGCATCCAGCGTGTTCCTGCGACGTTTACCAAGTCGTCTGTTGCTAGTGCACGTCCAACGCTGCGCTTCCCAGTACGTGGTCTCCACTCGAGAACTTTTTTGCCCCATCTACTGTCAGTTCTGCGAACTAACCTCATATAAACTATGCTTGTATATAAAGCTGAAGAGTTTATTTGAACGCGCTTATCTTAGGGACTACTTAACCAATTTTGATAATTTATAACTAATAGAAAGCAACATTACTCCTGAGTGTTACAGGCAACTTTTTATCTCGTGAAAATATAAAGCGGGACTTATTTCTCGGAAACACTTAGACGGAGCCGCGAGCAAAATCTAGTATAAGATAAAGCAAGATATCTGATGTATAATGCCTACAAGGCTACCTGACTTAGGAATCGAAGCCACGTCATAATCAATGTCGGTCTCAAAATGCCACGGAATCCATATTACACAACTGTGATTTGATTGTGAGTGATTTTCATAGATAATCCTTTATCTCAGTATAAAGTGTCAACGAGCAATCCATACTTGATCGTTCGAAATTACGCCTTAATGAACATCCGCAATACTCGACCGAAGATAAACTATTTTAACATAGAAATCAAATCGTGATCGCTTATAACCGCGATCGCTTATTTCATATTCGATTCTCTACATCATTATGTTCACTCCTGGCCAATATCTTTTATAAAAAAAAACCCAGGGCCGTCTTTGTACACAAACCGGCTGTAGGCACAATACAACTGAGCAATCTATGGCACCTTTACGTCCACCTCGAATTAGTGTTCATTGAGGCACGCGTGGGGGCGGCGGGGGTCATGGGGGTCGGGCGGTGCCAGCCCCCCGCGCGATGGTGTTAATTATACGATTTTCTTTGAAATAAGTTAATAAATATTGGATAAGGCCCGCCCTGCCCCTACACGGCCGGCCCTTTGCCAACCCGTTCGTGTGCACCTCGCTCTACACCGGGCGAATGTAATTTTGATTAAAAAGAGTGTGTGTACCTGTCTTAATGGCTTGCTAATTTTGTTTTCTTAGCTCAGTCTTAATTTAGTGTGAGTTCGTACAGACCTTTATTGTTATGGTTAATTACCATATTAATTAGTAATTATGTTAAAAATATTAGTCGTAATTTGTAAAAGTATATTGTGTTACTTAAATATAAGATCCTAATAATTATATAATAATTATTATCCATATTTTAAATTACAGTTTATAAATTTGGATACAGGTGTCCTTCGATACGTCTAATATGTTTATAAGAAATCTCACACTTCAGTATTTATATTATTACAATAATCAAAGAGATGTAGGTTACTTTAACGAACTTCAACACAGCCTAAATCGCAGGCAAATTAAAAACTCTTACCTGTATAGGTACTAACTTAGCAAAAAAACACAATCGAGTTTCATTTGCGACTCAATAAGCCACAGCTACTTTCAATAAAGAGATAGATTTGAATAAAAATAGTTATAATGATTTCTTATGTTTACGCGAACGTTAGACATTGAATTGAATTATTTTTCGAATTTGTCGCGGTTTTAATAAAATAGTTTAATTTTAATAAAATAGATATTTTATAAATCCTAACCCAAAAAAACCCAACCCTAGATGCAAAGCGCGTTAGGCCTCCGCCGCACTGTCAGTTCGTACGTCAGGCCAGACGCGGCCGCAAACACCGCAATGTCTTGCACCTTTGCGCCGGGCCCGTTGGTCTTTCAGCGGCCTTCGGTTCTGTTGTGGGGAGGCTGCGGTCGAAACGACCGGGGTTTAATAGTGCAAGTGTGCAAGGTGTGGATGCCGATTGTTTCAGTTTAAATGTTTGTAACAAGGATAGGGTAAATGATTAATTAAACTGATCATTGGTTTGTCTATAATTGAGTGAGGTGCCCTGAAATTAGTATATATAATAATATCAGCCCAGTATGATATACTGTCCCACTGCTGGGCACGGGCTACCTCTACTATTAAGAGGAATTCGGCCTTAGTCCACCACGCTAGCCTAATGCGGATTGGTAGATTTCACACACCCTCAAAATTCTTATAGAAAACTCCTCAGGTGTGCAGGTTTTCTCTCGATGTTTTCCTTTGCGAAAGCGTTAAAGCAAGCGATAATTCTCAAAGAATATAAAATATTGACACGAAATTAAATTAAGATCACGGCTTGCAGCGAACCTATTTTAGACGATCATGTCTTCCATCCAATAAACCAACTTCATGTAATAAAAATACTTATTCAATCACGCAGCAACAATTTACCCTATTTTTAAACTAACTGTATAATATAATATAATCATCGTCCAAAAATCCCCGATCTCCCCCGAACCCTCGGACATAATCTAGCGTATTCCATAATACAGTAATGATAATTTCTAAACGTACACTGTACATCCACGCATCCGGTGCGGAGTTGGGAATTTTAATGGCACTCTTTAATTATTTTGCCCTTTCTCCTCTTAAGTCTCGATTCGCATTAGTGAATACATTTTGGTACAGCGCCTACGCGTTTAATAATTCACGTGACCGAAAACTGATGGACAAGTCGAGTTGTTACCCGTTCGTGTTTTGTGGTTCTGTATGTTGGAATATTAATTAATGGAACTTATGTATTGTTTAACAATACGTATTCATTGTTAATAATAATTATTGCTTGTCAATAAGAGTTGGTTTGATACAGGCCGTAGGTTGTAATGATTGAACCTTTTACTGCAACCAGCCGCATATATACCGGCATAATTCTGTCGACTGTCAAGGAATAATCATCTCTCATCAGTCGACATTTCATTAGACTCCACTCTACTTACCATCGGGTGCAGTGGGGACAAACTCCCTTGCGCGTATAAAAAAAAATACGTAAGAGTCGGACGGTTTTCTATGGCGTCCGAATACTCACCATTCAACACAACACTGTCGCTTCATGATATCTGCTTAATAG
>NC_051123.1:10999584-11124532 GCF_014839805.1 Manduca sexta
TAAACCTTCCCCTTGAATCACTATATCTATTAAAAAGAACCGCATCAAAATCCGTTGCGTAGTTTTAAAGATTTAAGCACACATAGGGACAGAGAAAGCGACTTTGTTTTATACTATGTAGTGATATACATTTTGCCAACTTATCTCTACTACTTATATATATCCAATTATCAAAATTTTATTGAATTGTAATTCGTAATAGCTATGAACAGGGGATTTACCGAATTGTATTCCATTCTAATAGCCACAATTAAACATACTCTTTAAAAGTTAACCGACTAAGAAGAGGAGGTCTTTATTTATCTTTACCACTTATATATCCTGTAAGTTTATCGTATAGTAATTCGTAATAATAGCTTTGAACAGGGTATTTACCGAATTGTATTCTTTTTTGAAATAGCGACATTTAAACATACTCTTTAAAAGTTAACCGACTAAGAAAAGGAGGTTCTTATTTCACTACGTTTTTATTTCGCCCACAAGTGACACAGTGACAAAGTTTGCATTTAACGGTTTTTTTGCTAACTGATGTCAACAACCTAACTTGCGGTGTGCGCCAGCGACTATTTGTTAGTGCGTGAGAATGTGTTTAATTATGTCAGTTTTCCTACCCGTCCTTGGATGGTGATCCTTATGTTATTATAATTAAGGTTTATATTGACTATCTGATGTAAAGTAATGCCGGATTTTAAATAAGCTCTTCATAGAATTTATATTAATGTTTTTAAAAATGGATTAATTATTACAAAAGTTGATTGAAATTTGAAGTGACTTAATTTCCTAAAATTTACGTGTATATTATTGCCAATGATATAAATACAGCATGGGGCATGCGATAAATAATTTCCTGTTAAGGCGATGTTCCTAACAAAGCGTCGCGCTAACGTATTTTAACCGACTTCAAAAAAGGAGGAGGTTATCAATTCGAGGTGATTTTTTTTATAAGATATTTTTCTAAATTTATAATACACTGAAAAATTACAATATGTTACCTTACTTTGGTTGTTTCAATTTAATGTGGACACTGTTTCATTAATTTTATAATTAAAATGTCAATAACATTGTTTTTCGTACATCTGCTCCAATGGTACTCTATCATATATATTTGCAACCACTATTAGATAGATAATATAATAAGGAACATTTTGTTACATTTACTTTTCAAAAAGACATAAAATCGATTTTTTAAAGAAATTATTTGTAAAACTGCATATTCCCACCGAAATTCGTGCGCCGAAAATGTATGAGACGAATGCTCAAGGCCGTTTGATAGGAGAGGGCTTAACAACTGATTGCTAGTATCTATCGGAATTAATAATAATAATAGTAATATCAGCCCTGTATTATATACTTGCCCACTGCTGAGCACGGGCCTCCTCTACTACTGAGAGGGATTAGGCCTTAGTCCACCACGCCGGCCTAGTGCGGATTGGTAGACTTCACACACCTTCGAAATTCCTATAGAGAACTTCTCAGATGTGCAGGTTTCCTCACGATGTTTTCCTTCACCGTTAAAGCGAACGATAAATTCACAAAGAATACACACATGGTTTTAGAAAAGTCAGATGTGTGCCCTTGGGATTTGAACATGCGGACATTCGTCTTGGTAGTCCGTTCCACACCCAACTAGGCTATCGCCGCTAATGCGAATTCTATCGGAATTATTATAACGGAATTAAATTTTGATTTTTTGAAACCCATAAATATATTATTTGTTCGACAACAGCCAATCCTATAATATCGCGACAGCTTCTTGCGTAACAAATATTATCCACAAATACTAAAATTACCAAGAATATTACGCAATTAAATTCAATATAGATATATCTTCTTAGTAACGTGACTAGCTAAACCTATTTCGTTTACTATAAAATATTAATACTATTATTGATAATAGTTGTCGATAAGGTCGAAAATTCACGTGATTTAGGATTTTATCTCTTATCAGTTTTGACACGAAAATAGGACTCCTTAAGTAGATATCATAAATACACATTTGATTATGATATAAAAACTGCAAATTTCCTTATCTCACTAAAAAAAAAATATTACTTAACTTGTAATTTATATATAGCTGTGTAATATGTATACCTGTAATGCGCATATATATCAGCCAATAATGACTATTATCACTACATAGTATAAAACAAAGTCGCTTTCTCTGTCCCTATCTATGTATGCTTAAATCTTTAAAACTACACAATGGATTTTGATGCGGTTTTTTTTAATAGATAGAGTGATTCAAGAGGAAGGTTTATATGTATAATAACATCCATTAAATAGTGGAGAAATATTGCACCCGTGCAAAGCCGGGGCGGGTCGCTAGTTTCTATATAAGTGTTAATTTTGTTAATATATATAGCGACGTGTGAAAGGTTATTTATCTTAAGCGATATTTTTTTGTTATACTAAGTTTCATGCATATTTTAAATCAGCACTTACTTCTATGTTTTTTTAAACTAGTTAAAATTAACGAAAGCACTTTGACTTTTCTAAAAAAATGTGTGTATTCTTTGTGAATTATTGCTTGCTTTAACATTGAAGGAAAACATCGTGAGGAAACTTGCATACCTGAGCTCTTTATAGGAATTTCGAGGGTGTGTGAAGTCTACCAATCTGCACTAAGTTAGCGTGGTGGACTAAGGCCTAATCCCTCTCAGTAGTAGAGAAGGCCGACAGTATTAAATACAGGCTGATATTGTTATTATATATCACCATTGACGGACTAAGACCATCTAGAAAGCATGCTATGTATTGCCAAAAAATAGACAGTTTCAAAGTAACTATAACATAGGAAGTACACACATGGTTTGCGTTATAAACGTACACAAGTTTAAACAGTTAACTTTAGTTATTGTTCTGAGTAAACATTTGTATTTTTTACACACTAGAACAGTTTTTATAACTGTATTAACAATTGCTCTAAGGTACTTTAGCCAAGAGGAAACATACAAACAACGTCCGATATATATTAAAGTTAACAGAGGACAAAGCGGGACTCTGAACTGATATAGCGCAAAAAATATCACTTTACCCGACTCGGGATTCGAACTCACCACCTCATCACGGCGTACCCGTTAAACATTAAGCTGCGACAATGCCTATTATAAATCCATTACGAAAACATGGTCAAGTTCAATGCGACCTCGACCTGAAACAATAGGATATCAATTCTACTATTATAGTGCTATGCTAATTATAAGTAATTGTAAGTCAATATTTATATTATCTGTCTCAATATTTGTATATTAAATAGGTGAGGCGTCTTGTACAGGGTCATTATGATATTGTATTATTAAATTAAATCACATATTCGACTTTATTTGATGACATTGTGCCAATAATCGTCCATGAAAGATTAATCATTAAAATCCGGTCTTACCTTTTTTAATGTTATGAATGACGGGACGAACCTGCCATTTGCTTGATGGTAAGCGATACGACTGCTCGTCAATAGTAGAAACACCATCCAACTTGAATTATAAAGTATTATTTGGTACTGCGCTCGCCATCCTGAGACATGAGATGTTGTCTTATTATGTCCAGTAGTTACACTGGTTACAATGTTCTTCAAACCGGAATACAACAGTGACTACACACTGCTGCGTAGCGGCAGAAATAGATATTGCAGTGGTGACTACCTAGGCGGACTCTCACATAAGAGAGTCCTACCACGTAAATCTTCTGTTTAAATCACAGAGAAGAAAATTCTGTTTTTTGATTAAAACTATTTACAACTTACATCCACATCCACACAAACAATGCATTTCCAGCCAAAATTAAACAAAGGCCCGTATACTGCTCTAATTAAAAACAAAAAAACATATCCCACATCCCAATTCTCAGAAATATGAAACATTTTCAGCAGTCTTTGTATGTATGAGTCATTAATTGCCGAGAAAGGTCGATAACATCAAAAACGTTTTAGCTTAGTTTATAATCAAGTGCAGACGGAAAATGGTCGCTACGAGCTATAGTTGTATACGTACTGGATAGGTAACACTGCAATGTCTATTTCTACTGCCAAGCAGCAATGTGTAGTCACTGTTGTGTTCCGGTTTAAAGGACATTGTAGCCAGTGTAACTACTGGACATAATAAGACTTAACATCTCATGTCTCAGGATGGCAAGCGCAGTAGAATACCAAGCAATACTTTGTAATTCAAGGTATTGGATGGTGTTTCTGCTGATTATGGGCGGTCGTATGGCTTACCATCAGGCGAACGTCAAGCTCGTCTCGACAATCAAAGCAATAAAAAAAGCCTATCGCAATATCGGGCATAACATACTCCAGACTGATTCTTAGTTGAAAAACCTAATATCACTTTGCCCGACACGAACGAACCCAAGACCACAGCACTGCAGTCGTACCGCAAAACAAATAAGTCACCGAACAATCAAATGTAGTATGTTGTAGACAAGGAAATAATACTATAGGGAAAATAATGTTAAAGCATATACTTATAAACGTTTGACAAAGACCGAGGAAAAGTTATAAATAAATAGGTGTCTCATATTAACAACTATAGTAGGAAAAATATAATTTTACAATAAATTATATTTAATATTATAAATGAGAAGTTTTGTAAACATGTATGTTCGAAGTAAACGCAAAAACAGCTGAACCGATTTGGGCAAAATTTGACACAACGAGAGACCATGTTCTAAATGAAATTATAGGCTACTTTTTAAATACAATAATTTTACATTAGTCAAACAGTTTCCACAAATATTTTTTCCAAATTTAGGACACCTTTCAGGTTTTCGATATTAGCCTAAATAAAATTACATTAAATTAGCTTACACAGAAAATAATAAAAAAAAAAAACAGAAAACAAAAATCAGTCAGTTAACTTTGTTAGTTAACGTTGTTAAAATTTGCTTTCATAGGAAATAATGGAAATGTTTATTAAAGATAACAAAAGAAAAGCACACCGTAGAACTTTTATGACAGTAAAGCTTTTCCACGTGGCAGAAGCCGCGAGTAATCACAAGGTCTAATTTAGATATCAAATTCTTTATTAATTTTGGCTTACAATAGGTCTTACTAATTAAAATTAGTTCGAAAAATCTATCAATTACATGACGTACATTTGTTTCAACGTTTTAAATATCATGAAGTTATAAAAAAACACGTAGGAATATAAAGGTTTTAACTGGTCAATCTTACCATCACACTAATTATCACACATTCATGTCGATCATCTTCGAAGGGGGTACGCAGAGACCCAACTGATGCACCCATTTTCCGCGATGTGTATTCCGCCCCATGATGTGATAGGAAGCGAGCCTTTCACTAAATCGGACACAAATTCTACACGTAATTAGTTCTTAAAATTAATAATAGTTACCAGTTGCAATCGCTATGCAGGCATATTGCGGCACAAAAAAGACCATTCCTCTTAAATATAGTACAGAACTATAAACAAAGCGTACCTAGCCCGAGCGGCATAAAAAATATATTTTATCACTAATTCAGAACAGCCAATTTAAAAGACAGTCCAAGGAAGGGGGGTCCTGCCCCCCGCACGTACCCGACCAATGATCCTAAATTAAAGTCGTCGAGGGGATATAATCGGACATTTTTTCCCCCGGCTGATTACGAAGGTGGGCTAATATTGACCCCCCACCCCCCAGGCTCAAACAAATGTTAACCCTTTATTCGCGCTTTCCCCTTCGAAAAAAAAACCCATAAAATATATCTAATTAAAAAATATCCCCGGCTAAGGACTGACGCTTATAAAGAATGTCAATTAAGTTCTGCGACTTTCTCTGGTTATATGAAAAAAAAGAAAAATATTTTTCTTTACGCCCGACGTTCAAAGGGTTAAGATACAAAAATTAGTATCGGTATGAAATATTGAGTACTTTAATATTTGTTAACCCTCGCCTGTGTTTGATGTGCTACCTTTTTCTTTTTTAATCTGTATTAATGCCTTTGGTAATCAAGGGGTTGGTATTATTTAACTAAATTACGATTAATCGTATTTTTTAATTGCGAAAGTGGTTTATATTGTTTATGAAATATAAAAATCGTGTGGATATCTTTATAAAGAATGACTTATCTGACGAGTTACAATGCCTTTAGTATTAAATATTGTAAAAGTTAAACAATATATTATACTTGAATAAATAATTAATGCAAGCAATATTTTATCCTTTCCACTCAAATAACGTACAGAATCAAGTTACTAAGGGCTGTAATGACTGCAACTTAGTATCGATCTCAAGTGTAATATCACATGAGACGCTGCCACATTATTTCAGCATCTAAAGGTCGTCGATATTTATCAAACAAATATCAATAAAATCTCAAATAATCTCTTGAGTGCATGTGCCGGATTTTAACAGCTGAGTTTTTATTAAACGCCTACTCAACTGACAAGCTCTTAAGCGATAACTTAAGATTTGTTTATTAGTTCAACACATTAAATTTAAACTTAAGATCCTACTCAAAGTCGACGTTGATTTATTAATACTACTCTAGGAATCTTATACGGATTCAATTTCAGTTACTGAATATATTAGTCAATACGATAGTTTAGCAATACATCGCTTCTAATATTGCAGATAAAATAATATGTGAATATAGCGTCCCAATTTTGAAAACTTTGTCGCCTAAAAATTCGTCGGCGAAGTGGTATGGCGTTCGCAGTACGATCACCGCTCTGGGTTCAAATCAGGTCGGGCAGTTTTCGGGATTTTCTTCACTGTATCAGTTTAGAGTATGGAATTTATGACCGATATGGCGATAGGCTTACTCTTTATCGTATCGGACGAATCATATGGCGAGAAGTGGGTGCTCTGGTAGCACCTCAACTCACCTGTTCGGAGATAAAGGAGTGATTAGTGTCTTTCAATAAAATTAATGCCAAAGTCGCTATACTGTTGACCTAGTTTAGAGTGATTCATTAATAATTATTATGAGAAAAAGATACCATGATTCATTACTTTGATAAGTGACCTGACGTTTGCCAAATAAATTAACTGGGACATGTTAGATGCACACGGAAAGATGTCAACACAACAATCATGATTCATCACTACATAGTATAAAACAAAGTCGCTTTCTCTGTCCCTATCTATGTATGCTTAAATCTTTAAAACTACGCAACGGATTTTGATGCGGTTTTTTTAATAGATAGAGTGATTCAAGAGGAAGGTTTATATGTATAATAACATCCATTAAATAGTGGAGAAATATTGCACCCGTGCGAAGCCGGGGCGGGTCGCTAGTGATTAATAAATTGATACGACTGCATATTTTCGTAATACACGCTTGACTTAGAATATAATAATTCAGGTATTTTCGTAGTTGGTATTATGTCTACTGCTTTAGATTTTTTTTTAATACGTGGACGGCAATCTTATGTCAATTAATGAGAGATGATTACCCCTCGGCTATCGATACAATTATGCCGGCCTGTTGGAACCGGATATACGCAGGCTGATCCTGGAACGCGACACACTTACGTGCGCTACTATGGTGGGTTTTAATACCTTGTCTACGTTGGTTACTATCCGGGCGGATATAAAATATATTCTACCAGCAAAAGAATCTAGTACGTATTTAATGTGAAAGGTGTTGACTATTTTAAAGCACGTATTTAATTTAAGAAAATTATATGGAATGCAGGAATCCTTTAATGCATTTTTAGTGTTCATTAAAGTAGGAATAAGGATGCAATTTAATCTTACTATTATATAATCTTAGTATTTATAAACATTTCTCTAAGGTAAACAATCAAATCCACATTTTTCATAACTTTTCAAACGAAGACATTTCTTGAATCAATTTCCAATAGCTTTTGCTCGCGTCTTCGCCCGCGTGGAAGAGTTTTCGGAGATAAAAGTCTCGCTATATATTTCCCTGGGATAGTAACTAGCCTATAATCTTTCCAGAGTCTTAAACTATCACCACGTCAAATTTCATAAAAATCCTTCCAGCTGTTTTTGGGAAAATCGATCACATACAGATAGAAAAGGGGACTTCGTTTTATAACATGTATAGATGTAGCCTACATCCTATACAACTATTTTGATCCATTAAATACCTTCCCACCCTCTCCTATACTCCACTCTCATACTCAACTCGTAAAGAAAACACAATTAACATTTCAAGTAAATCATTTGCCATTTACATAGCCTAATCAGTCCGTCAATTGAATTTATGTTTCGCGCGTTTTTTTCTCGGACGAGGTGCGTTTGTCGTGCACTAATTCAATCTGAGACGTGAAAAATATCGTCTGGATTAGTCGACGGTGAAAAAAGTCGACGGAAGAAATAAATTAGGCGAAGGGCGAGCGGCATGAGCGCTGATGGTTCTGTATTTAGTTAATTATACAAGTTATGCTACGTCTATCGTGTGTGAGGGTTATGTCTGTTGTTGCCGTTAAGCATTAGGTTTTTAATATTGAAATAAATTTATATCGGCCCGGAAAAGTGACATCACTGCACCTGATGGTAAGTGAACTGGGGTCTAATCGAATGTCGACTGACGAGCGATGTTTACCCGTCGACAGTCGACACAATTTTGTCGGCCTGTTACAACCGGATACACACAGGCTGATCCCAAACGCGACACACTTACGCGGGCCACTATGGCGGGTTTTAACAGTTTGTGTACCGTGGTTGCTATCCGGCTATATCATGCAGACACTGTGGCGTTCCAGTATGAAGGACAATAAGACAGTGTAATTACTTACTTTATCATACTAACCTTATGTCTCATGATAACAAGCTCAGTGCAAAAAGTCACAAAACTTAAGCAACTTCCTGTTTCATAGTGTTGTAGTGTTTCTCGGTAAGCTAACAGCGTCTGCAAGGTGCCTTATCATTATTATTTAATCATATCATTCACTAATAGTACTTAAATCATACCCACACTTCGTTTAATACTACGTTTCTATTATATTGCTTTGACGTGGCGACGGAAGTGATAACATTATCATATCTATTCAGTGCATTATCATAATTAAATGCTATTTCATTTGAAATATTTTGTTTTAAAAACAATTATAATTTGATATTTAGATAAAGAATATCACCTCTTTGAACTAACTGTCAACTGAGAGACCTCGGATTTGTTTTCTAAGTTAGGTTATACTTTTATCGGGTAACACAATTTGAATAGTGTTTGATACAGAAGGGATTATCGCCTTTTTTATTGCTTTGAATGACGATACGAGCTTGCCGTTCGTCTGATGATAAGCGATAGGATCGCCCATAAACAGTAGAAACACTATCCGACACCTTAAATTACAAAGTATTGTTTGGTATTCCATTGCACTCGCCATCCTGAGACATGAGATGTTAAGTCTTATGTCCAGTAGTCACATTGGCGACAATGTTCTTCAAACACAATAGTGACTAAAAACTGCTGCTTAGCGATAGAAATAGACATTGCGGTGGTACCTACGCAGGGGGACTCTCACATATGAGAGAACCACCACCAAACTTGACCTGAAAAATATATGATTTATCAAAGTTCTATTACAGAAAAGGTAACTAGTTTGTAAATATATTTCAAGGTTTTATGCCCACCATTACTGACCCCTAAAAACTTCGACGAAACCGAGAGAACCCGTGAAAAATCTTTATTAAATCCCTCTTCAGCTAAATAAGTTCATTTGGCGGACGAAAAAAAAAACAGAAAAAAATTTGGACCTTTTTTGAGAATTAGAAAACATTATCACCGATTTGTATGGCTTAGTAGGGGGGGTAATTAGTGATTTTCAGTTGTAGAAGCGGAGTATGGGGGACAAGATTCTGTTTCCCATTTTTTAAGTTAAGTAATGAGGGAATTGAAGAAAAATGTTTGGATTAAGCTCTCGTATTTCACGGATTAACTTGTTTAATAACGAGACGAGCTAATTGCTCCTCTGATGGTAAATACAACAGTATTACCACCAGAATCTTTAATTACACAGCGCTTTGTTATTTTTAGCCGCCCGCGAAAATCATGTTGTAAGTTTTCATAATGCTTAGTAATCTTATTGGATTGTTTATTTCAGTTGAATGATTCCGACCCTCCGAATTATAAGCGATACAACCGCTAATAAATAGTACAATAATCATACAGAACTTTGAATAACAAAGTACTGCGTGGCACTCTGAGCCGTAGATTGCTTGTGGTAGGATATATTATATATCCGCCCGGATAGCGAGCACCGTACACAAGGTGTTAAAACTAGCCATAGTGGCTTACGTGTGTTGTATCAGCCTGTGTATAACCGGTTCCAATAGACCGGCATAATTGTATCGACTTAGAGGTGTAAGCATCTCTCGTCAGTCGACATTCTATTGGACCCCACTCCACTAACCATCAGGATCATTTTGCCGTAACCTTGTAAAATAATGCTATCAACAATGCACATTGGATCTTGGTAGTAGTAATTAATATTCTGATGGCACCTACCCAAACCGTTCCCCGCATCCGATCATTGTTAGTATAAAATAATAATAATATCAGCCCTGTATTATATACTTACTGTCCCACTGCTGGCCACGGGCCTCCTCTACTACAGAGAGGGATTAGGCTTCAGTCTACCACGCTGGCCTAGTGCGGATTGGTAGACTTCACACACCCTCAAAATTCCTATAGAGAATTTCTCAGATGTGCAGATTTCCTTACGATATTTTCCTTCACCGCTAACGCAAGTGATAATTCACAAAGGATACACACATCAATATTAATAAAAATCTGAGTTGTGTGCCCTTGGGATTTGAACCTGCGGACATTCGTCTCGGCAGTCCATTCCACACCCAACTAGGCTATCGCCGCTTCATTGTTAGTATAGATAGACATAATTACTGCGAAATAAACATTAAGGCAAATATAAGTTCGATCGTAAATGTACACCCGAATCATAACATTAATAATGGGCCGTCTTTATCTTAGGAGATGAGGTTTTCGTACACGATACATCATACGCTGATCGTTGTTAGGGACCTTTTACACTGGACTTGGAATTATCTCTCTACATATTAAAAGATATATTAAACATTATATAAAAATATTTACAATTATTTCGTGAATTTCGTATACAAGTTCTTTAAATTTTATATCACTACATATTATAGTACATCCGCCGCATCTGTCCTGAATGCGATAATCTCAAAAATTATCAATCGGAATTTCATACGGATTTTACCAAGGAAGGTATGGTTGACTTTCACCAAAGGAAGGTTTGTGTAAAATTCATATATTTAGACCGCAACTTGTACGAAAGTAGGGCATATTGCTAGTCTTTTATAAATTAAAACCTCACAATGCCTTAAAATTTCATATTTATTAACAATTTATTTGGTCTTCATTTCTAAATATTAGTTAATTATATTTATTTAACAAATTGTTTTCGAGTGTTTATGCAAAAAAGATACAAACATTTAAAACTATAGATGTTACGTAATATTACAAATAGAAGTATTGTAATACCACATGTAAAAACACCCTTACATTACATTTATTAACCAATTTTTCCCTTGAACGATTCCGTCTTAATGCCCAAGTTATGACGATAATACACGGCAATACAGTATTGATGACGCCTTATCGTTCCAAAATGGCGTATCTCCCAACATGGCGGCCGAATATCAATCGTATAAATCCAGCTCGAAGGACCAAAACCGATTGCAAACGTTTGTAATAAAGTTAACTTCGATGCCTTCACACAGTGTTATCGTATTTTGATGTATCTGATACACTGGCTTATATTTGCGTGAAATTGCTATTCGATAGACAATTTTATGGCTTCGCAAATAGAATTCAAATTTGAAAATCATTGTAGCGGATAAAAGCTGTTTGGGCGCTCACAAACGGTATCTTTGCCGATGCCTCGACAGATTTATTTCATAGGAACAGAAAAAGGCGTACACAAGGGTGGAAATATCTGTAAAATTGATTACTTTGACGTTCTTTTGATATCCTTCAGGAGAATACGGGAAAAATGTTGGAGCGATTGATTTTAATTGAATGCTTAAGGATGCTTTGATGCGACTGGCTTTCAGGCGATTACGCAGATCGGTACACAAAGGGATCCGTTTGATGCTAGATTTTTTTTAATTTTTTTGTTGTGAAGGACTTTGAAAATTGATTTTTGGTTGGAGTATAATCTTATGATATTGTTCATAATACTATGAATAATATAAGTATATTACTAGCTCAAAGATGATGTATGAAAAGTACATATCGAAGGGTATTATAAAGCAAATGTCCAACCAATATTGGAATGTACAGAAATTTTGCCTTAAAGACCGCCTGCGGACCAAATATCAGTGGGTCTATTTATTGTTAAATTCATATAAAAAATGTTAATTAGTGAGACCTATGTAGTCCTGTAGGGGTTTGTGAGCTATTAATTTTTCTATGTTTGGCGACAAATCCGAATGCGGACTCTTGGCGGGCAAAGGCCTGGGGACGTACAGCCTTGATCTAAAGCTAATTAACTTAACGTAATTTTATTAAAAACAAAGACCAGAAAAAGACACTGATTCCATATAGGTGTATAATTATATAGCAAAATGTTGCGCATGCCAATTCGCCTAACATCGATCCATGCAGTAGGAAGCCCTTTTTTTTCGAAGTGCTGCATACCATGTTCGGCGCCAAGATATTATACATTGCACAGACATTATACAGTATATTTAGTCAAAGACTCCATACCAAGATCAAATTTGTGCTCCTTAAGTTATTGCCACATGGTAATAAGTAGTCTTAATAGAAATATCCGTGTGACAAGTACAAAAATAACATATTTACAAAAAATATTCTAATATTCGTATTTAAAACGTGTAAATCATGAATAAAAAAATGAAGTATTTTACATTGATGTTTTGGTATTTTGCGGTAGATTGAATAACAATCACATGAGCGTAATCTTTTTGTATGACAATCTTCGGGATGTCTGCTTTATATATTCTTAGAACTATTTATATATTACTCATAAAGCTTAGTAAATGATGTCCACATATCCGTCGATTGCGAAACCATCAATGACTAAGTTTCTTTGCAGCCCTTTAACGTCACAAAATTACTTTTCACTCCACTGCACCATTGTAAATGACATGGTTTCAGATAGAGATTTAGCCATCGTCAGTCGACATAATTATGCCGGCCTATTTGAAACCAATCAAATCCCGGAACACACTTACGTGCGCCATTCCAGAGGATACCTTATGGTACTCATCGGCGAATAAAATTATCCTACCGAGTCAACCAGCAATACAAAATACCTTCAAAACAACACAAAAACACAATGTAATACAAAAAAATACAATGATACAAATGGTTTGCACAGTATTTGTATAAGATAGGAACTGTATCGGAACGCCGCTTTCGAGCTGAACACAGTGTGTGGAAAGTTACTCCTAGTTTCAGCTTCGTGGTATTAATGATGTTAGTGTGGATACGCCTTAAGACCTATATTTAAATTACTGGTTAAGAGCCTGTACCTTCAAAAGCTGGTAACCCATCAATGATTCTTTAGATGTTGTGGTTTCATGGGCGTGGCTAACTTACCATCAAGTCAATTTGCTCAGTTTTTTATAAAGAAATGGTATGTGAAGTTTTAACTTCCTTGTTGATATAATAGTTATTTTTTTTCGTATTCAAAGTTAGGAATATAGACCATATATAAACCTTAATAATCTTTGTTTTAATAAATTTTGTATTATAGTAAAAGAAACGTTGACAAATGAGTTGTAATCTTTAGTACATAAAACAAAGTCCTGTTGCCGTGTCTGTCTGTCTCAACTCTGAACGCGAGAAACTCAATAACTACTGAATGGATTTCGATGAAATTTGGTATGAAGATAGTTTAAGACCCTGGAAAAAACATAGGCTACTTTTTATCCCAGAAAAACATACAGCAGGGCTGTTATCCTTGATTAACTCTGTCACGCGGCCATTACATTTGTTTCATTGCGGGTCTATTGATATCAAAATTCATAAAAAAGAACCTAAATACGGAATTACTTGACATCCAAAGATAGCAAAAATGATAAAGTCATCAATGATTTCATATCTTATCATTTTTTATCAATTTATAGATATGTTAACTGTTCATTAGGTTATTTTCAAAAATATAAAGATTATTCGAAATAGGGACCAGTGATTGTTTATTGAATAAAGCTGATTTTTGAGGTGAATTTCATGGGTTCTATTCTGCCATTAATTTTAAATACGTGTGTATAGTTGGCTAAAGTTTTAACAGCGAGGAAGATATTGAAAGTAGTGTTCATAACATTTGAGTTTAAGTATATTGAAGACAATATTGTAAAGTCTGTCACTCGAACCCGTATTATAGACAAAAGCCTCAAAAAAGCAAAATATTATGCAATATATTATGATGACTATTATTGAAATAGATTGTTGTCATGCAAATTCAAACCCATTTAAAAAAACCGTTATTTTGCTCAAAAAGAAGTATATTTATATTTCACACGTGCTAAATGCATTCATGTACAAAGCACATTATTTTATTTTTTATTACGGTGATTAAAATAATTGGTCAAATTAAAGAAAAAGGTGTAAAAACTTCAAATTAAAAATACTATCGCATATTCTAGTTCCTCTCATATACTTTAGTAAGCTTTATATACTGCATTTATTGTCAATATATTTTTGCATTATCTTTGACACTCGATGATGGGTTTGGGATTCCCCGCACAACACTCACCACCACAGCTTATCAGATTCATATCAATTGTAATAAGAGACTGATAGAAATAGCTTTGATTAGCCATATTTCATAGACAATACAGCAATACTTCTAGCATCTCCAAGGTAAATTAATTTATACCAAGAATACCAAACTATCCTGTAACAAAATATCAATTTTACTATCGATATCATTGTTAGAGAGATATACGTAATAGTTTTTTACTTGTATATAAAGTTAAACCAAGGGAATCTTTGTTTCGAAGTTACATTTACATCGATTATCGCTCGCTTTGACAGTGAAGGAAATCATCGTGAGGAAACCATATTGCATGAGAATTCTCTATAAAAAATTCGAAGGAATGTGAAGTCTGCCAACCCATGGACCAGCATGGTAGACTAAGAACTAAACCCTCTTAGTATATAGGGATTGTATTATTATATTATTATAGCTTATAAGCGTATCCCTTAGTTTCGAACAGTGGCTGCATTGTGGAACGCAACGGATGCACGAAGCATATCTATTTATTCATGTATTTACTTACCTAGCATTGGCGACAGCCATTTTGCTTATCAAGCTTTGTACACAAGTAGATTGAATGTGTTTGTTGTACGATATTGTGTTGGATACGATATTCGGTGATGACTTGAAATATTAGGATTAGCTTTCGAGATATGCTAGCAATTTATTTATAAAATGTAGGTAGATATTATAAGGTTTACTTTTCTGATAACCAATGCCTCAATCCACCCTATGACCATGAAGGTTCCTAAGTCGTAGGAATTATAGTGAGTCATCTATACCTACAATAATTTAATTTATTGTTCTTGTATAAATATTTATCATATAAGTGTTTAGGTGTACCTAAACTGTAACCTTACATTGGATTTTAAATAAATAAATAAGGCTGCAGTCTTCGAAACGTCGGGAGAAAATTAAGACTCTGGTTACACTACTGTCTACCCCTTCGGATTGTAGCGTAATGTGTATTTGTTATGTGCCCTGAATTCAAAGGTTCCAGATTCTATTATTTTACTTCTTATAATAATATCAGCCCTGTATTATATACTTGCCCACTGCTGAGCACGGGCCTCCTCTACTACAGAGAGGGATTAGGCCTTAGTCCACCACGCTGGCCTAGTGCGGATTGGTAGACTTCACATACCTTCGAAATTCCTATAAAGAACTTCTCAGATGTGCAGGTTTCCTCACGATGTTTTCCTTCACCGTTAAAGCGAACGATAAATTCACAAAGAATACACACATGATTTTTTTTTTTAGAAAAGTCAGAGGTGTGTGCCCTTGGGATTTGAACCTGCGGACATTCGTCTCGGCAGTCCGTTCCACACCCAACTAGGCTATCGCCGCTTCTTATTTTACTTCTTACTAATATATAAATGTGAAAGTTTCTGAAGATGTGTGGATGGCATCCGATGCTAAGTGAACACAGAAACTGCTAAATGAATTTGGATAAAATTTCTCGAACGGAATATCATTGGTACTGGAAACGGCATGCCATATTATCAGCTTATTTGTTCATTCAGTAGCATAATGTAGTCAAGTACAAAACCATGTTTCACTTCAAAAGTGTCCTTCATAGATATGAACAACCATTTTAATAAAATGTCCACGTATCAAGTATTTTAAAGTTGGTTTGTTTTATAAATCAATATCTTGATAACTCTTGATAACATAGAATATGGGTATTAATAAATAGTCCCATAGACATGGGCCTTCTTAAAGATATTAAGGGTTCTTTTGTACCACGTCGAATTGTATTAAGTTGGCAGATCAAATTCAAAATTCTTATTGACTTTTAGTTGCAATACATTTTTCTGGACGTTTTCCTGCGTTGTTAAAATGAATAACAATAACATGAATGAACATACGGAACATAAGGAAAAAATCATGGTTTTTTATAACTTATCTGACTTCCTTCAGCGGTTCATGCATTATTTGGAAACAAACATTCGATCATATCATTACAAAAATTAATAAGACATTAATTATATTTCTATTATTCCAGAAACAAAGTGGTTTTGGTAAAACCCATTATGTCAAAACTTTATATTTTAATTTGACTGCTTCAGTTGCGTAGATGAAGTGCGTACAAGATGACTACCGCTTTGAACCCCTGGGTTCGAATCCCAGATCCGGCAATAGGATATTAGGTTTTTCTATTCGGTATCAGCTTGGAGAATGGGATTTGTGCTCGATATAAGCTAGATTCTTATCACATCATGGGACGGAATATACGTGGCGAAATTAAGTGTCCTCATTGCACCTCTGCCCACCCCTTCGGTGATAAAGGCGTGATGGGTGGCTATTTTGATATTTTATTCATGTGATTAAATTGTTGTGTTTTTTCTTACAGTACCACCATGTCTTCAAAGAGCTCCAAGCAGACCTTCGGCCGGTCACTCTCCCAGAGTGAGTATGATTTTTATCCTTGAAGACTTGTAGTTAAGACCTCAATTGCTAAAAACTCAATATGGCCTCACAAAGGAAGATGATTATTTAGAACCGTTTTTATAAAACTGTCTGAAGGTTCGATCAGCTTACTCGCTTGATAAAACCATAATAGTTAATAAAAAATAGCAACACCAATTAAAAATTACAAAATTGTACCGAGGACTAGGCATTGCTCTAAGATTTTTCAGTATGCCTTATCATCAGCTCCCCAAAGCAGCAAGGTAACTGAAGTCTGAACAGACCAGCCATTCTAAACGAAACTGACCCTTATATCAATGAAAAATAGCTTCAATTTTAGAAAAAAAAATTCCATCTTTCAATAAAAAATATATCTCATCGAATAATTCTTATTTTCCACAGATGACACAGCATTATCGGCAAGGGTCTACCACCCCGCCACAAACCTAATGCCGGCGACACCACCAACGTCACCTACTGGGGTTGCCCCCAACTTCCCTCCCCGGTACCCCAACATGGGCTCGCGCGGCCAGCAAAACAGTTACAACAAATCTTGGTAGCACACATCGGATCTTTGGATGGATATATCAAGACGAATGTCGAACCTCCACAGCGAGAACTAATTATGGAGGATAATTGAAAATTTGTAAATATGATAGGAAATGTAAATATAGATTTAGGGCTTGCGGGCTTTGGAATGCCTGTAGGGAATGCAAGAAGGGCATAGTCACTTTTAGAACTAAAGATTGACGGTTGACCACGCCAACAATAGGTATGAGAAAGAGATGCATTTCAACCAAGATTCCTCGCGTTTGGTGAATAGAAAATAATAATAATGTCATTTAAAATCAGAGTCGTAGTACTACAGAATACTGCATGGAAGATCATGTTGGTAGTATACGATGCGATTGTAAAAAATCTCGGAATTAATAAAAAATGTTCCGATAAAATTTCTTTTCTCTTTTTGGCAAATTTTTAAAGCTGAAGAAACACGAATGAACTTCGCTCTGGTACTTAACTGTATCAGAGAGTGAGAGACGGTAATCTTAAAGCATTTAATACTTCCCCTGAGTGATCGATTGAATGAAAAGAATGGAAGATGTTCAGAAGCGAGTTAAAGAGTAATGGGAGTGCATGAATTTGTGTTGATTGAATGCAAATGAATTCTTAGTTAATTATTGTACCTAATAGTTAATATTTAGCGACTCTAAATTATCTCCTAGAGTCTATTATCTTTTCGCTTTCTAATCTCATTGCCGATGTATCGTCAATATCTATGTAGTTGTGAAATATGTGTACAATATTGTATAACTTTATGATTCACACAATGTTGATAGACATTTCTTGTTTAAAAGAGGTTGAACAACCAGATCAGATATATAGTCCTTTGGTAAGACACTAGTTCTAATTGTGTGATGATTTTATGGTCTACTTTTTGGATTTAAGTCCTTGTAATTCTTGATACTTAACCCAAAATATGTTTTTGATCTGTATCTGGACAATGTGTGATTATTTTCTGTATTTATTTAGATCAATGTGTCTATTATTGTAACATCTATGGATTTTTGTTGTATGAAATACATTTTATACTGTTCTCTTGTAAGCAAAATGTAAGAAAACCAAATATAAAATTATGTATGGCCACAAGACTTTGATTTTTTCCTGAACAAAATTATAATATTTCAATATTGTTCAATGTAGAACGGCATCTTGGCAGGGTAGTAACTCTTGGTAGTTAAATGGTAAGTTTGGTACTCTTGATAAAAAAAATATAAAGATTTCTTATGTTTACGCGAATGTTAGATATTGAAATAAAACTATATTTACGGATTTTATCGTGGTTTTTTATATTATAATTTTCTCCTGGCGTTTCAAAGACTTTACAGGCCTTATGGTCAAGGGGCGGACAATCTGGCCGTAAAGAGATCCGTAAAAATAGTTTTATTTAAATAATTTATTTACAAAATAAATACCGAGACGATTAAGCATGATGTTAGCGAAGACTGCCTGCATTACCTAACTTTACATAAAAAAAAGAGATTTTTTTTAAAAAAATTGATGCATTCTGACATTAGTACCCAGAATTTGCTGAATTAGCAACACTATCGAATGGTAGGTGTAATAATACAAAATTTTGATTTATTTGCTAAAAACAACCAGTTCGATTCTTGGATAGTAATATTGTTTTTAAATACAATCATGTAGTTTATAAAACATGCCCCAAACACCGTGCTCAATCGTTGTATCAGCTCTTCATCCATAATGCTGCTTGTTAGCATTATAGATATTGCCATGACATTTACATTATTGCCGGTGGTAAGATATTTCCGCCCGGATAGTGACCACCGTGCACAAGGCGTTGAAACCCGCCATAGTGGCGCACATAAGTGTGTCGCGTTTCGGGATCATCCTGCGTATATCCGGTTCCAACAGGCCGGCATAATTGTGTTAACTGCCGAGGGGTAATCATCTCTTGTCAATCGACATTGTCTTGGACCCACTCCATTAACCATTAGGTGCAGTGCCCATATAAAAAAAGACATGGTCGGTAGGAGTAGATTCCTTCCTTACAAATTCTGATAAACTCAGACATACAGTCTTCAAAATAACGATTATATTGGCTTCATCGATAAACTATCGATATTGCCTCTATTATCAGATTTATTTTGCACACGAATATTATCTTGGAAAGATAACCTATAGTGCTACCCAATCATTAGCCTATGATAAGAAGGTAGACAACGTGTTGTTGAATTAAACAGAGTAATTTCCGTTATAGTTATTTATGCAAGATAGCCAAGGACTGATATTTTGTTTGAAGGACGTTGCAATAGGCATTTTGAGACTTATCTTCGGATATATCTGGGTAACGAATACAGTGTGTAGCAGTGCAGTAACAATGTTTTAATTTTTTTTTTATTCGTGCACGTCAAAGTGTCTGCAGTTGATGGTAAATAGAGTGGGGTTCAATAGAATGACTACTGATAAGAGACTGACTCGGCAGTTAACACAATTATGCTATTAGAATCGGATACACATACTGATCTCAGAGCGCGACACATTTACGTGAGCCACTATGGCGGGTTTTAACACCTTGTGTACGCTGGTCGCTATCCGGATATAAAAATATCCTACCACTAGCAAATTTCGAATTCTTACATTAATTTCCTTCGAAGTTACTTTAAAAGGCGACTTGCCTATGAATATTTTTTATATTGCGATTTAGTTACTTTGATAGGTTCAACAATATCAATGATATGTTAGCAAGATGTACTGATAATGTCATTATATTTGGGATAAAGGAGATCTGGGTTATCTTAAACCCACTAAGAGAACATCTTAATACTATAACAAGTAAACTACTGCGCTAATTTTATTTTTGCAAACAAATATATGTTATAAAAGACATAACTGCTTTGGTGTCGTAGTTGTACTGCGCGGTACGGCAGCACTGTGAGGTCCTGGATTCGAATCCTGAGTCGGGCAGAGTGATAGGGTTTTTCTGCTCAGTTTCCTTCGGGGATAAATGCGTGATGTGTGTGTATAAAACATATAAAATTTATATATAAATATATAATGACAATTCAAAGGGTATGTAGCTCCCTGTATGTTGTGACGTCACACCTAAATAAACAACTCATGAGTTATTTTTGAATCGGAAACTCACATGTTACCATAACCTGACTTAAGAATAGTTAAATAGACAGTTGAAGAATAAATTTCTTCAACCTGTACTTTCCTAAATAAAAAAAAACAAACACACATCATGCCTTCATCTCGGCAAGAGTAGGCAGAGGCAGCAATAGCAGTCCAATATCGAATTAACGCTACACATCTTTTTAAGATTATTGCAGACATTTGGGTTTATTTTTACAGACAAAAAAATGGTTTATCACTACCATCACTTAGAGGGGAGTGGAACGGTTTCACCAGCCTTACGGCCCAATTTCGACACTCGGGAGTATAGCATCATCCGATCGAGCATTGGACCGAGTCAACCGCTGTATACCCCACCACATATTAACCAAAACCCGAAGTAGGCTTCGGCACATACGGGACAAAGATTTGGCTAAGTTTTACCAATCGCTGGCCTGTCGCCTTCCTTGGGTTTTTATTGCCACACCAACATCTTATTACAAACAATCCTAAACTAGGTCAGGTATTCAAAACAATTAGGTTACGCCTCAAATATCAGTCGCTAATATCAAAGTTTGCATTCCTAAATAATTAGGTTATGTCTAGAATATCATTCCATAAAGATGAATGACCTAGATTTGTACCGTACGTCAGTGTGTTGGATTGTAAATTCAGCAATTGTGTTCAATATTATAACAATTGATTCCATACACAATAATGTTTTATTTACACCTTTTGTTAACAGTGAATTTGTTTTTTTATACGGTATAGGACTAAATCGATCAAAAGGGGGGGGGGGGATCAGATAATTGTAATGTTAAACACAATATAGGAATAAATACCTCAAAACGGAGAGGAAGGGATAAGGCAAGTTCGTAAAAATTAACCCACTTTTTTCTGGATTGGCAAAGTAACACCGCGTCACGTGATGGTAAGCACAGTCGGGTCTAGAATCCAGATGGTATAGATGGTAAGTCGACTCAAACGAGAAACGATTACTCGGCAGTCGACACAATTATGCCGGCCTATTGGAACCAGATATACACAGGCTAATCCTGGGATGCGGCACACGAAAGTCACCATGGCGGTATACACGTATGTTCGGTGTTGCTACCCAGGCATATACAAATGCTCTACCACCAACAAAATGTTTAAAAATGTGTGTCACGCCACATAATAGAATACAGTTATAGTGTTATGTTGTTGTAACGCAGTAATAATAATAATAATATCAGCCCTGTATTATATACTTGCCCACTGCTGAGTCCTGGCCTCCTTTATACTACTGAGAGGGATTAGGCCTTAGTCCACCACGCTGGCCTAGTGCGGATTGGTAGACTTCACACACCTTCGAAATTCCTATAGAGAACTTCTCAGATGTGCAGGTTTGCTCACGATGTTTTCCTTCACCTTTAAAGCGAACGATAAATTCACAAAGAATACTCACATGAATTTTTAGAAAAGTCAGAGGTGTGTGCCTCTTGTTACGCAGTAGTAAAATAAAATCTCTATCGATGTCATGACAGGTTGACTTTGCAAACGCAAGATTGATAAGATAGCCGGACAAAACAATGGCTACGGAATGTTTCGGGTCGTTAACTTGACTGGAATATTAAATTGACTTTCTGGTACTCGAAAGAATATATTTTGTACTAGCTGACACCTTTGTCTGCATGCATTTAGATATAGACTGGCTCGTATATATTATTACCTTTAATTTTTTATTAATTAATGACAAATTTTAGCTTAGTTAATCATACAAAATTAAAAAAAAACTTGATTGTCTATTTTAGAAATTTATTTTATTCTATACAAAATAATAATCTTGAGTTTCCAAATCAAAATAACGAAATTTTTATTCGAGAGACATCACCAAGTTATCCTAATATGTAATTATTTTACAAAAATAGTTCAATCCTTGTGGGAGGCCTATGTTCAGCAGTGGATTTCCTGTGGCTGAGATGATGATGATGATGAGTCTAATCCTAACAGATTAGAAAACAAAGTCTTCCGCCACGTCTCAGGATGACGATAGAAGAGTGCCACGAAGTATTTTGTAATTCAAAGTTCTGTATGGTGTTGCTACTGTTTATGGGCGGCCGTCAGGCGACCGACATCCTTGCTTAATTATTTAATTGCAATAACAATTCACTGAAGCGAAAAACCCATGATTGCGATCTCTTTGATAAATTATTAAGTTGATAAGTAACATTTTTTTAGGATGAGGATAAATTGGCAAAGTATTAAACAGTGTTGCGCAATAAGAAATCCGGTTTCCGAAAAATGACTTGTGTATACTTTCACTATATGCCTAAAAGTGTAAGCAGGTAAGGAACTCACATCTCATACACATTTTCTATGGAATAAAATGGCGAGTAGAGATAATTAAGCGATAGATCTTTCATAAATAAAACACCACCCAGGGCTTTTAATAAACCACATATTACAAAGTATTGCATAGAATTTTTAAGACCGTTAGTTACTTTGTTCACATATCATATAAGAATTAATCAGAATTAGAATCATGTTTCACAGTTAACAGGACTACTTCTTAATTATGTTAAGATGTATCATATAATTATATGTGAACGGTGAGCTTCAGGGACCTAGCTATCGTTGTATTAGCGATATGGGTCCTCGAGCTTTAGGGACCCATCTTGGCCCACCTACATTATACTCAGTGGGCGCTCAAAACTTTGCACTGCTCTATATTGCCCCCAACGAAAGTTAACATAGGGTCTTCCTATGGCAACCTCGGCATTAGTTGGCATAAATTATGAATTTATTTCTATATTACTATTAAAACGCGTTCGTATTTATATTTCTGTAAAGCGACATCTATATTTTTATAGCGACAGTTTGTAGTCATCGATAATAGATTTTTAGTATTATGTTCCGTTATACTCCAATAGATGTTACTGTTTTAGTACGCCATCTAGCGTGATTGTGTACAAACTACTTCAATAAATCGATGTCTGTAAGTTTTCTTAAAATGTTATAGATGTCGCCTTTATTAATTTTTTTATAACATTCAAGTACAATACCTACTCCGAACAGGAAAAATAAAAAACCTCGCCATAATATTATGGTAAAATATAAAACTAATTTCTTGTATGTACTGACAACGTGAACTTTATAAGAAAAAAACAAAAGTGGCGCCTCCAAGGCAGGTTTTTATTTTCTTGATCAGTATATAATTATTAACATATGTAAATCATTAAATTAACATATTTTTTTGATCACATGACGTGAACATTTATTTTTTCTGACAGTATTTGTTAGAGCTAAATTGTTATCGACCTCATTTTTTATTTGACATTGGAATTACAAATAGAAATACACACATAACATGTAAATTTATTTGGCATTTTAAGTAGTAAAAAATATTACTTAAGTATAATGGATTAAATTATTGCACGCACCATTAAAATGACAATGATGTAAGTGTTCATATTATACTTTTCTCATGTAGGTAAATATAGCAAACATTAAAACACCTTTTTTGATACTTGCATGCATGTCATTGTAATTATAAGGATGCGTTATCATAAATAGGTATTAAAAACAAAATTATTCTATAATAATATTTACATTGTCTCTTTCCTCTTACTCTGTATTTCTTCTAACAGGTGCAAGTTCTTCTTCTCTTTCAACCATAGCATCAACTCCTTTCATGCAATCAGCAATTTCTTGCAAATTCTTATCTTTAGTTTCGGGAAGATATAAATAAATAAGTATCAAACAAACCGAAGAAGATAATGCAAAAGATAAAAATGTACCATGCAATCCAAACGTTTTGAATAAGTATGGTGCTACTTTCAAAAAACTTCCATACGATATTTTGAAAACGAACGCTATCACACACATAGATATACTCCTTGATTCTAAAGGTAATAACTCACCAGAAATCGATGTGGACAATATCATCGGTCCACAACCAATAGCTATTGAAAACCCAGTCAACAAAGAGACAGATAGATATTTATATTCAGAAACAATGGATAATTTAACTAAATACAAATATAAAGATATTGAAAACAAAAAGAAAACACCGATAGAAGAAGTCGTTAACAACATTAGTCTTCGTTTAACAACTTTTACAACCAAACAACCACCATACATACTTATCAAAGTAACTGCGTCTAGAATTAACATGGCAGTGTAAGCAGTTGATTCGCTATTCGTCATTTTCTTAATTATATCTATCGCATATACTGTACATATTAATTTCCCTGATAATAAATACAAAGAAGTGAGCAAAACCGAAAATAGCACTGGTTTATAAAACTGTTTTCTTAACATTTCTTTGACTGTGAGCCGAATTCGTCTATAAAGGTTTTGTGGTTGAGTATTCCTTTCATATCGACACGAATTTATCAAACTCTTCAATTCCTTATCCGAAATTTCATCTCTTCCCTTCAACCAAACATGAGCTTTGGTACATTCATCTATCTGACCCTTACCAGCCAACCAATACGGAGATTCGGGCCAAAAGAACACACTCACTAAATTATAAACCGAACAGCCTAAACCTACCATTCCTATTTTTTTCCAATGAAAAAACGTCCCAATGGTATTTGCAAACAAAATTCCCCAGAAAAAGCAAGCAGATTTCAAAGTCAGAAACATCCCTCTGTATTTAGGTGAAGCGTATTCTATTATGATAACTACAGATATGGTTAAATATGATGCTGCTACCAATCCTTGTAGCATCTCGCTTATGATGATGTGGGTGACTGTGGTGCTAAAGACGAATGTCGTAAATCCTGCTAAAGTTGCTACTGAGACGATTATGTGCGGTATTTTTCTTCCAAAGACTGATATCAGGTATGGTAGGATCAGTATCCAGGGTACACCACCATAGCTTAGGATTGCAGCTGAAATAAATAATATAAGTTAAAAATCATTAGGGGAGGCCTATGTTCAGTAGTGGACTTTATGAGGCTGATGATGATGAGGATCATGGTACGTGAAGTTTTTTACGTTAAAGTGGTACAAGATTCAAGGAAAAATATTTATAAAGGAAATTTAGAAGCATGAAGCATCTTTGTAAAGATACAGGTATCAGTGTACTGGTATAATATATATTTTGTAACTGCTCCAATAGTGACCACCCTACACACAGTGTACACAAAACAGCTGCCTTTGTAAGTGTCGCGTTCTGAGATCACGCTCTCTTCTGTTTCGAACAGACCGGCAGTTTTATCGACAGACGAGTAATAATCACTCGTCAGTCCAGCGATACCCAACCTTTTTTTTAAAGGGGCCACAAAAACGTTTCGGTCTTGATGCGATAGCCGCAAAAAATGTTTTGTTGTTAATAAAAAACATAATTCTACATTGGAGATGTATTAATTGTTGAAAAAAGAAAAGCTGGTCACAATAAAGCTAGCCTTACAATACATGATTTTCGGATGGGTGCAAAATTTAAAAACTTTGCCTGTAACTCAAGATGGGCCAATCATAAAGGTCCGGCGGGCCGCAGGTTGAGTATGGCTGCGTCAGTCGATGCTCAATCTGCCCCTTAACATCAGATGTATTGGAGTCACTTTGTCGTGCCTACTTACATATTTAATAAACAAAACGTAAGGTGTTATTTAAGGGCTTGTTTTCAGCTGCATTAGGGCGGTTAAATAAACAAAACTCAGCTGTAAAAACCAGTCACATATTGTAACTTAAGATATCATTGAGCTGATGTTAATAGGTTTAGTAAGTGACTATCTTAAGATGCTGTTTTTAATTTGATACCGCACAACTGAGTTGCATCTATAAATACTACCCTGGCAATAACTTTGCTGTGTCCTGTATGTGTGTATGTACTCGTAATATATTGTTTATACGTGCGCGGCAAAGTGACCCCTCTACTTACCTGATAGTAAATGGAGTGGGGTAATAGAATGATTGACGAGAGATGACTACTCCTCGATAGTAGACACGATTATGCCTATTAGAACAGGATATACACAAACTAATTCAGAAATGCACACTTTAATAGGCCACTACGGCGGGTTTCAGCACCTTGTGTACTGTGGTCGCTATCCGGGCGAATATAAAATATATCCTAAAAATTTGTCTTTACTTACGAATCCACGATGCCATATCCTCGCTCACGGCTTCTGTCGAGTTAGCCTCTTTTCGTATTTGTGGAATGAACACCGTGGGTGCGCCCATGCACAATCCCAGCATGAAGTAGCAATTCCATGCTCCACTTGCGATTAAGAGCTGGAACCGAGAACATAGAGTCATTGTACCAGATAGACCAAGTAGTTCTAAATACAAATCTTTAACCGAAATAAGAGTGCTGTTGCACTTTTCGGAAATCAAAATATATTATGTAAATTGAAGATTTGGTTTATCTATGTGTCAAATAAAAAATCAACTATATTCTGATAAATAAATAAAATACTTTATTTACCACGTAGGCGAAAACAGTTGCACTTATACGTCAAACTAATTTTTAAGAATAATTACTATTATTTCTAAATAATATTTTAGATCACTTATATAACTACGGACATGTTAAATTAGGGATACATTTCTTAAGGAATAAAAGGCATAAAGTAAAACAAAGTATAAAAGGATAACGCGTCGCGATCCTCACCGGTGAGGACATGAGCCCTAACCTAGATAACCTACCAGCCTTTCACTAGTCTAAGTGTTGACTACCTGAAAAAGAAAGACAGAAAGAAATTTCGGACATACTTTTTTGTCATCAATCATTACATTTGTCAATCATCTTTTAAGTATAGATAGCTTTGATTGCAATCGAATCACGATACAAGGAGACAAGCCATAAGAAATACAATACTTTGTGGACCTTATTCCAGTTACCATAAGGGGCCTTGTTCTCTATGACAGAATAAACTCGCAAGGGCGGCCTTATTTACCTTCGTGAAATCAGCGTGGAATGGTATTCTGTTTGCCAATATCTATAGTCCAAAACGGGACATGTTACATGTTTGTTATGCACTGTCAAAACTAAACTACTTGATCGATTTTAAAAATATTTCTATAGGATCAATCTGGAAGAATGTTCTTTTAAATAAAAAGAGTATTTTTCAAATCTGTTAATAGATGACTTTGATTTGAGGTAAAAATATCGTGCAGCATAGATAAGGCCCCTGGTGAAGTAGGGCAAATTTTCTTTAAAGTATTAATTTGATCTCTATCTATCCCTTTGGAGGTTACAATGTAAATAGAATTATATAACATACCTGCCGAAAAAAATATTTCCACCGATCCTTTTTAATATTCACTTCACAATCTTCCATGATCACAATTTTCGGAGCAACTAGACTGACAGCTAAAGGCACTGTGGTCGAATTCGGCTAAAACTCAAGATTCGAGGGAACCGGTTCAGTATGAATATAAATATAAAAACATTTTGACTTCACGCGGCTTTGCCTGCGCGGGCAATCCTTTCGCGAATAAAAAATTTCACTTTTGAGAAAAGTAATCTCAATTTAGGACAGTGGTCAACTAGACCGTCAAGGGTCCGTGGGAAATCAATCGTATGGGATCTCTTACTATTAAAAATCTATACCAATATAGTCTTTTTTTGTTCCAAAAATCTTAATATATATTACAAGATTAGGGCCCCTGAAGCCCGTTTCATTTAGCGCATCATTCCACCCTATAGTTACCCACTGATTCAGTTTTTGGTCTTTGAGCTAAAGATCCAAAGCTATTTAATACATTTACTTATAAGAAAAGTCCGAACAAATTTACAAGCATATATAATATTATTTATGATACTTTGACATGACGTAATTTTTTTTCTTATAAAAACCTTTTATAATATTGTATCTGCGTTTGTTGTGTTTCTGTTTTATTAGATGTTATTTGAAACTTAATTGGAAATCAGAAATCTTACTCAGTATTCATTGATTTATTTAAAAATAGAATATCATTCCAATTGATTGACTTTTAACTGGTTGTAGAATATTTTATATCCTGGATAGCGATCAATATACAAGGAATATATAAGACTTTGCTATTGAAGGAAATGGACAGTTAATATTTCTAACTCCTCCCATATCTTTAAGGACATTTCGTTGCAGGACAAATATAGATTAGTGTTATTTGAGATTCGCTGAGCTTCACCACTCGGTGTCATAAAATGCGTGCCACTGCTGATCCTGGCTTACAGGAGTTCTATTGCCGCTAATAGATTTGAACTTCTATTATCCTGCTTTTACAACAATACTGCACCTGATGGTAAGTAGAGTGGGGTCATAGAATATCGACTGATGAAAAATGATTACCCTTCGCCAGTTGACACAATTATGCCGGCCTGTTTGTACCAGACTGGCTGAACCCGGACCGCGACGCATCGTGGGCCACTATGGTGGGTTTTAATATCTTGCGTATGGTGGTCGTATCCGGGCGGATATAAAATATATCTTTCCAGCAACATTGACCATGACTTAAAGGCCCGTCCTTCAAAATCACATGACGCCTCATTCTCGGAGTCTGTCTCCACTAAACTGTCACTGTTTTTTTTTTTTAATCTTTATTTAAGGAGCTTGGTCGTTATTTTACGACTATGTCGCTCCGTACGTCCACTTTTATCCATGCCTACTAATTTTTTATAAAATCAAAATATTTTTTTAATAAACCCTTAGCCTCTTCCGATACAGGCATGGACAAAAAGCTATTTATGCTGCCCACATTAAAGCTCAAAGTATGAGGCCCACTCCGTACACTGTCACTGTTTTAATGCTAATACATTTGACATTTAAGCTGGTTCTATAAAATCTAATTTTATTATTTTTTTTATCGTTTTACATTACTTAATAAATGGTAAGATTTTTGTCTGGGCTTATTTCAAACAACTGATCAGGTAAATGTATTTTATTGTTTCATTTTTATGCGGAGATACGTAGGTACAGAAACTATTGTTATACCGGCGCCAGATACAGACAAAATTTGAACTTTGAAAGACTTTGCCACACATTTGAACACAGTTTTTCCTGGACCTGCCACCCATGCTATAAAATAAATTCACTCACAGTATTCAAAGAGACATCAAACTCTTGGACGGAAACTCGTGGACGCGGTATACTTGTACTATTTGTAAATATAATTATTTTTTACATATACCTATACAAAAATAAACTAAAAGCTGATATGGAGCAAGATAACAATTTACTTGTTATTTACATGACAACCTTTACTTTTAGGTTCTCATATAATCGGTTCTCCTTCAAGCAACTCCATAAAACTGAACTTTGCGCAAGTGAGGCACGATACTTCGCACAATTTTTAACTTTGAATGCTTTGATGTGTGGTAGAAAAACCGATACTGAATAGCAAATACGCAAACATTTAGACAAACATTGTATAAATACGCAAATAATATACGCAATAACCGTGCCACACATGGGTTCAAAGAAGTGTACAAATATTGTTGCTATGTGTGGCGCCGGCATTAATCTAAGCAAAGAGTTATAGAACTAGATGTATTAATAATATTGGCGATATGTATAAATGTGAATTAATTATAGTCAATGAAATATTGCCAAACGATAAAATTTAGAGCCTCGTAAAACAACTCAAGGTAGTTCAGTGGATATTGTCGGAAAGTTTATAATATATGCCTATTAGCAAATTAATGTATGCCGTTTTTATGAATGATTGAACGAAAACATTTCATACAACACATTTTTTAATTTCTTTGAATGACGAGACGAGCTTGCCGTTCGCCTGATGGTAAGTGATACGACCGCCCATAAACAGTAGAAACACCATCCAAAACTTTGAATTACAAAGTATTGCTTGGTATTCCACTGCGCTCACTATCCTGAGACATGAGATTTTAAGTCTTGATATGTTCACTAGATACACTGGCTACAATGTTTTTCAAACTGGAACATAACAGTGACTACACAGTATACAGAGATAGACATTGAGTGCTATAAGCTATTTAAAAAAGAGAAAATATAAAGACTGTTATCCCGGAAAAACTTGTTCGTGTGTTATATACATTATGTGTAACAAAGAATTTTCTAAGAGAGTGCCTAGGACATTATTCTAAGTTGTAAGTAAGATACAATAATATTGCTTATTAGTCATAGATTGTAAATTATTACTAAACACAGTTCAAATATCAAAGATAACAAATTTAAAAATTCGGAAGCAAAGCGAGAAAATATAATTGACGTATACTCTGACAGGCCAGCAACGCATGGCATCATCGACGAGTGATACGAACGTCGAAATGATAACTTGAGTGGATGCGCGCCCGAAATTGGAGGTCGAAATAATTCGGTGAAAATTTATTTTAATTTTTTCGACAGCTGCTATGTAAGGCAGCGTTTCTCAAAGTAAACATCGCGAGTAGGTCTTAGGCAAAAATTCTATGGGCTATGAAAAATAGAATGAAGCATCGGCAAGACCCAGATATGAATCGCAGGATATTTGAGTTATAGTAAACCTGTTACTGGTGGTAGGTCTCTCATATGTGAGAGTCCGCCTGGGTACTTACCACCGCAATTTCTATTTCTGCCGCCAAGTAGCAGTGTGTAGTCACTGTTATTTTCCGGTTTGAAGGACATTGTAGCCAGTGTAACTATTTGACATAATAAGACCTAACACCTCATGTCTCAGGATGGTAAGCGCAGTGGAATACCAAACAATACTTTGTAATTCAAAGTTTTGAATGATGTTTCTACTGTTTATGGGCGGTTTTATCGGTTATCGTCAGGCGAATGGCAAGCTCGTCGCGTCATTCAAAGCAATAAAAAAAAACCTTAATTTATCATCTTGTTTAGGTTAATTGTAGTAAATACTGGGCAGTGGCGAGACGTGAAATTTTCCTAAAGGGAACCCCACACAACATATAGATTCTAATATGCATAAATGCGGTCTGCAAATTATTCTAATGATAATTAGATTCTAGATAAATCCTACATAAAGAGAAGCCGACAAGAATCGGTTTATATGGAACTTTCGCCACTGATACTGGGCACTATGAGGATCTTATGTCTTAGGACAGGATGCCTAATATAACTTACAGAGTTTTCTAATTCCATGTTCATTTTGTCAGGTTGGGATGGTTACGGTAGTAGCCTTGTAGACCTTTATAGTTCAAATATTTGAATGATGATTTGCTACTTGTAGCAATCATGTTTGTTAACATTAGGCGAGGAGTCATTTAGTTGTTCAAAAAAGTATTTTTATTTTAATCTATACAGTGGATAGGCTGTAATCCATTTCTTAGATTTTAAGCGCCTTATTGCGAGGCGTTGAGTGGAATGGTTATGTTGGTTTCACCCGTTTTCCAACCCAATATTGACACTCAGGAGTATAACATCATCTGAGCGAGCATTGAATCGAGTCATTAGCCCTATATATTATCAGGAACGAAAGCAGCGAAATGAATTAAAAAACGGCAAATTACCTATACACGTTCAGTTTAATTGATATTTATTTTTCTTTGCGTGAAATAAAGTTGTTTTTTTTTCCACTTAGAACACAAAACATGTGACTACATTTTACACTGCATACCAAACAAAATCCACGATGGCTTTCTTCGAACATTACTGATGGCCGAGATATTTCAGTCCTCAATGTAAATAAATACCTCTACATACGAGATGATAATATCTTCTTTAAATCATTAAAACCCCAAAACATCATTAAAGCCATAACATTTTTTCGATCTGTTAATTTCCCCTCAGTAATTAATAAGTTGAGAGAGGAAGCCACCATTGAAAGATAACGGCCGGGGAATCGAACCGCGACTCGTCGACCATTCAGTTTTATCACCCGGAGCGATAAATTAGGGGGAATGAAAATTTTAACTGCGACGAGTTGGCGATAGGAGTTTTTTTGGTTTCTTTTTAAGTTTGTTTTTAACTGACGGAATTTTAGTTCAGTAGTCAGTAATCTGGGAGTGTGAAGTCTACTAATCTGCACTTGGCCAGCGTGGTGGACTAAGGCCTAAACCCTCTCAGTAGTAGAGGAGGCCCATGCCCAGCAGTGGGACAGTAAATAATACAGGGCTGATGTTATTATTATATATTACTATAATCAGTAATCTAAACTTTAGTTGGAAAGAATACATACTTGGTCTACTGGCAATGACTAGGAGATTCAGGGTTCGATTTCCAAATCGGGCAAAGCTGGCTATTTCTACACGATAAGCCTAAAATTGGATTCCCTAGAAGAGGTCGGCAGCAGATAGACGGCTTATTGGCAATTTTTACAATGCATATAAGAAGTGTGTTATGATGTAAGAAGATTAAGAGAAAGTCTTTATGATAAGCATATTATTACTAATGTAATTCGTCAGGGGCTTACACCTGTTCGGTGGCGACAGCCTAGTTGGAAGTAGAACGGGCTGCGGAAACAAATATCCGCAGGTTCAAAACCCAAGGGCACGCACCTCTGACTTTTCTAAAATGATGTGTGTATTCTTTGTGAATTATCGCTTGCTTTAACGGAGAAGGAAAAAATCGTGAGGAAAACTGCATACCTGAGAAGTTCCCTATAGAAACTTTGAGGATGTGTGAAGTCTATCAATCTGCATTAGGCCAGCGTGGTTGACTAAGGCCTAATCCCTCTTCGTAGTAGAGGAGGCCCGTATCCAGCAGTAGGACAGTAAATATAATACTGTCCTGATATTTATTATTATATTATTTATAGACTTAATACGGGCAGACCAGTGTTAAATAGAACTTTAACTTCAAAGTTCTAGTGTACGAAAAAGAAAAAAGAAAGAAAAGAAAAGTAAATAAAAGAACATTTATTACCCACAGACCTGTATACAAAATTTAGAATAAATTTAACTTCTTATTTCTTTCTTTTTTTTATTAGATAAGGTATTATGCTTCTGTTAACGTATTTGGCATCTATCATGCAATCAGTGTACTCCTATCAATGGTCAGTACCATAAAATGTTGAAATTAAGCCATATTTCATAAAATATATCCCCCAGTCATTATTCCAATGCATTTACTCCGTTCCGCTGTAACTCAAGATAATTTTAATATAAAATCTTTGAAACTCATTGATTTATCGCGCCTAGCGACTTTTAATTACAAGTTTTTTAGAACGATCAAAGTTGCCACCGTAAATATTAAAGTGTTAAAATTTAAATTTTAGATGTTTGTTTTGGAAATTTAGAGTATATTTTGAAGAGCATAAGATTATTTAAAAGCAGATAGGTATTGAGTATTCTGATTGAAATGGTCTTTATTGTGTACATATACTCACAATACAAGCCTCAAAGAATAGAGCGATTAGGGAGGGTTGAGGATGGTTTTGCCTTGAACATCGCGTAAGTTATACGCTAATGCAACAGAAAATTGCCATTTTATATGTACACATGTTTAAAAATATATAGTGTAGTTCAATTACTTTTAAAGCATAATCATAGTTATTCAAAATTGTTAGAAGAATTTCAAATTTTGTACAAAACAAAAAAAAAACAAACACACATCACTAATTTATTGCTGAAGGAGTATGCAGAGGCGCAACCAGGGCACCCACTTTTCGCCAAGTGTGTTCCGTCCCATGATGTGATAGGGGGCGAGCTTATAGCCATATCAGGCATAAATTCCAGACTCCGGGTTGATACTGAGCAGAAAAATCCGAATAAAACTTTGCCCGACTCGAAATTCGAACCCAGGACCTCTGTGAGCTCCGCACCCCTCATACAGAACAAGTACGCCATCGAGGCAGTCAATTATAGAAACTACCGTATTTAAAATATATTCGTGAATTAACAATAATACTTAAAACACAAAATTGTCACACAAAAAACTTTCCCATGTAACCAATAAAACCACAAAGTTATTTTCGCAACGGATTTTTTTGGAACTATTATTTAGCTAACATTTTGTGTACAGTGGCGCCGCTAGCAACCGCAATTCGCCGCGTCGTCCAGCAATCGAATTATTTAGTTGTAAATCAATTGGTATGAGCCAACGTGCCGATGTTAATAATTGTGAGAACATATTTCGGCTGCTCTTATGACCTATATTTCATAATTGATGTTTTCGTTCTCAGTAAATTTTTTGTTTGTTAGTTCTTTTATTTTATTGTTTCCTAGTTTCTGTTTACGACTGTCTTGATCTTTTAAAACATAGACTAGGACTTTTTCGTAAGTATGGAATCAATTTGCAAAATTTTTGTGGAATGAAATTAATGATAATTCATAAATGTATGTAACCTGGACTTTAATCCCAGATCTAGCAAAATCAGGAAGGCAATGGATACAGGCCGTTTCCAAGTCTGGAAATCTTTGGCGAGGCCTATGTCCAGTAGACATCCTATAGCTAAAGAGTGAACTATAGGCTAAAGAAAAAAAAAACCTCATTATCCCAAATCCCAGCTTTATTAACGTCAAACCAGGTCCTAAAAATCCTTATAAATCACGAACATCAACCACTCATCCTTTAATCACAATCACGTGATGCTAGTGAAGTGCCACAAACTATGATTTCATTAATCAACTCCACAACCGAATCACAATTGAACAGAATCGATTACCATTGGGCGAGCCGGGGCGCAACCATCACCGCTAAATATAGATATGTTCAATAAGTCGGCCACTGATCATGAAGTCTATTAATAGAAAATGCATCAGTGGTCATGCGTTGAGCACATGTCTTCTATTGACTGTTATTTGTTGGTGTAGTTCTGGTTCGGCGTAGCATTGTTTGGTGTTGTGTTTTGTTATTGAAGAGTATTGGAAGATGGTGAATTTCAATTAAATCTTGATTGAACTCAGGCTTCTGCTGGTGGTATAGGATATTTGTATTTACCCGGATAGCAACCACGGTATCAAAGTAAAACCAGCCATAGTGGCCTATGTAAGCGTGTCGCGTTCCAGGATCAGCCTATGTATGTCCGATTACAACCTGTTCAGCAAAATTGTATGTGCAAGGGGCAATCTCCTCTTAGTCGATACTCTATCGGACATCATGCCACTTACCATCTCCATCATTAACTTGATGCCACCACAGTTTAAAGCAGCGTGGATGTATTTTGAATAGTAGATCCGAGCATATTGGATTGCTTGGACCGTTTGTAGATATTTTTATCTCACAGAAAACTAATATGACAACTGTTTGTTGCATTTTATATATTACATTCACTCAATGCGTAATCCCTCCCATTGTGTGATAGGGGGAGAGTCTGTCGCCATATCGGGCACAACTTCCAGACTCAGGGTTGATACTAAGTAGACCTCAGCACTGAAGTCGTACCGTAATAAAACTACGCCACCGAAGCATATGTTACATATGCTAGTCAAATTTCAAAAGGCCCAAAATTTCCTACCTTTTCAAATCCATATTCGTTTCTTTATGGATTTAAATCATAATGCCTCGTAAACTCATTGACTACAAAGTTCTTTAAACTGCAACACAATAGTGGTTGCATAGCTTGGCGTTATTTATAAGCAAAGTGGATAGACCAGTTGAATGTTTCCATTGATACAGCATTTCATCAGGCAAAAGACCGACCCGATGGAGAAATGTCATAATGAAGATAATTGAGAGTCACGATCCTCAATAACGAGGGACCGACTGGGGAGAGAGAGAGGATGCTGTTACCCAGATGGCTTTTCATCTGATGACCAAGACGTACGAAGTAGCCCAATATTACCAAAAATTAAGTCATTTCACTTCACAAAGCTTGTAACTCGAAAATTCTAATATTGAAGTTCTTTTATTTTACGTTTTATTTCTTTATATAATGTTACTTTTTAATTTTTTTATTGAGTGCTTCCCGCTTTCCTGCAGATTATGTTTTGTAAAAGTTCGTTTACAGAAAATATAGTGAACTACAAACTTATCTAGGTTATGAACTTTCTTGTGTAAAGTTTTTTATTACCAAGTTTAACAGCAGGAATGAGTATGAAAGATACGAAATGCATATATTTTATTTTGAGCTTGTTTATGCAGTTTTAGTTAACGCCATAAGAAAAAAAAAACATTTAGTAGATTTTTTTGTACGTAAAACTAACCTCCATTTAAAGAAATAATTCCATTCGTGTTTTTTAATCTATGGCAAAAATTAACCAATCAGATTAAAGCTTTTTGATATGCTTACAAATGATTCATTTTGATTGGTTTATCCTTGAGATTGGATCAAAGATTGGGATAGATTAGAGCAATCCAGAACTAGGACAACATATATGACCCCCTAATAATGTAATAATGGCCTCCCGCTATGATTAAATATGGACGTAGATACGCAAAAATTATCGAGCCCACAAAATTACAATTTTGAAATAGTAAAAATTGAAGTTTAAATCGTATTTTTGCTCATTGATATTCCATTTTATATTTTGTTAATAAAAAAATCAAATTAACATATTTTGACTAAGATGTTTTTACTTATGGAAAATATAGACTTTATAGACTAAAACTAATTTGGCGTACTCGGCTCATTTTCGACCATACTGTTAGATCCGTTTTGCGTATCTACGTCCATTTAATTTTCAACTTGACCAAATGAAACATGCACAAACAGAACGCGTCATATGAAATCGATAGCGATCAACATTTTACTCATCACAATGAATACATATCAAATCGTTCGCAGTTTAACTGGACCCTTAATTCATGTTTCACAATTTGTATAGGCAGAAACAATGGAACAACACTAAAGGTGAATGTCTTCTTTTAAAGAAATCATTTTTAGATGGTATCGTGGCAGAATATAAATAAAGTTTAATTAATATAGTTTAATACTTCTGCAGTCTTTAGAAATCCACTGGTGAACATAGCCTCTTCAAAATGAGGTTAATATACCTAATAATTATAATTAGCATGGGAAATGAGGAGATTTCTCACTATGGATATCTCCCCACCGGTGGCTTGGGTTTGAGCCGTGTCATTGGAGGTTCATCCATTTTTTATTTGTTTTTAAGATACAAATAAAAATCCAAAAATAGCATTCAAAATAAAGATAAACAATTATAATTAAATTAAAATCATTAAATAATTATATTCCGTGTGCAAATTACCTGTTTGTTTTGAGAATACAATTTTTCATTTTGATTTGCGAACGACATAAATTTGAAATTCGAATACTTGCGCAACGCGAATGCGAACGAAAAGTTCAACGGTCAGATGCCATCACTAGAATAGTATCAATGATATTAATTCGATTCTTTTTAACCAGTTTTTATATTATATTTAGATATACTATTATTGTCAGTTTATAACCAAAGTCGTTGACCTTATTTGTTAACTTTAGTTGTGTGATACCGGTCATAAAAGATTTTCAAATAAATGCTAAGGTCTTACTTTTTGTTTTTTGCTTATGTAATCTAATAGTGGTAAGTATGGAGTACTAGAAGATCCCGAGTTTGATTCCTGGGTAGGGCAATAAAGGGTACAAAGTGCCATTGGATGTTTCTGCTCGATATCAGCCCGGAGTCTGGAATTTGTGTCCAATATGACGATAGGCTCGCTCCCTATCATCATGGGACATAACACAGGCGAATAGTTAGTATCCTGGTTGCACTTCTGCCCTTCAGAGATAAAGGCGTTATGTCTGTATGTTCTAGAGTTTTGTAACAACTTGGGGCTAAAATCAGTCAAATACTACTTTCCTGATCGTCAATATATGGCCTCTATATCTTGCGGGTCGATTTCTATGGACTCTATTTAATACCAGGAGTAACAGACATGCTATAGAAAAAAAATCATCAAAATCGGTTCACTCAGTCAAAAGTTTTAAGGTAAAGTATACGTTGAGGATTATAGGATTATAGGATTATAGGATTATATTATTATATATTTATTATCATTGTAAGAGTTTTCTGATGTCTCCGAAGTTATGGGTCCAACAACAATAAAATTTATATGGGACCACACGAGAAGTACCAGCTTTCGAATAAAAAAAGAATCATCAAAATCGGTTCACCCAGTCAAAAGTTCTGAGGTAACATAAAAAAAATAATCGTTCGCTTTAACGGTGAAGGAAAACATCGTGAGAAAACCTGCACATCTGAGTTCTCTATAGGAATTTCGAAGGTGTGTGAAGTCTACCAATCCGCACTAGGCCAGCGTGGTTGACTAAGGCCTAATCCCTCTCAGTAGTAGAGGAGGCCCGTGCTAAGGAGTGGGCAAGTATATAATACAGGGCTGATATTATTATTATTATAAAAATAGCAGTCGAATTGAGAACCTCCTTTTTTTGAAGTCGGTTAAAACAGCGTCTTTCGCCTAACAGAAGCAGAAATGGCGTCAATACTCCACCACCAGATTATTTACATTTGTACCCAGTTCTTTTATGATTACGTACATTGACGTATATTCTACAGACACGAACGTCCATATAAACTATTTGTTCAAAATCTGAACTAAAATGGCAACCAAAACGTCACTGTTATAACCTATTTATTCACTTGAACAACAAATAATTTTACTTATTCGACTAATATTTTTCATTCAAATCCAGGTTTACACTTAGATTCGAGTTTTTATATCATAAGCGCCACTCCGTACACAAGCTGTCTATATTGACCATACTAAAGTCAGTTTGAATGGATTGCAGTTCAATTCAGTTGCACAGTGAATGTTCGGAACGCCAAATCTAGTACGTAGTACATACATGTATATCGATGATAACGACAATATATTTAATTAGGAGATTTTGCTATTACAATATCGAAGGCGTCAATTAAATATGCACATAGAATTAAATATTACTTTACAATCTTTTTTCTAGTTCGTAGACGATAAACTTATTATTTTTTTTAACTGTTAACTACCAAGTTTTGTGTTTTTAATAATAATAATTTATTCGTCAAATAAATTTATTATAGCTATAAGAATAATATATTAATAAAAATGATTTTAAAATTTGAAAAACAAAATAATAGCGTACCAATAAAAATATTAAAATTTTCTTATTTATTAAATAAAAATAAAAAAGCTATGCCCCGGGTGAGGATCGAACTCACGACCTTAAGATTATGAGACTTACGCGCTGCCTACTGCGCCACCGAGGCTATGTAAATATGTGTCAAAATAAACCTTACTAACCGATAGGTATACATATTTTCTTATTGTCTTTATCTTTAAATTTTTATTTTTAAATTATTAAATGCTATGTATTCGTTGTAAAGATTTTTTTATCTGTAACCCAAAGGTATTGCTGGCTGGCACTTACTTCATTTATTTTTGATATAATTTAAACTTAATCTAATACAGATGGATACCGAAAACAAACACACAACACAGCTTTATCTCCAAAGGGGTAGGCAGAGGTGCAACCAAACCCACTTATCGTCAAGAGTATTCAATCTCATGATGTGATAGATGGCGGGCCTATGGCAAATGACTCCAGGCTTTAATAGTACCTAATAATGGATATTGCCGTTTGGCGTCAATACACAAAATATAAGTAAGTACCTACTAAGACGAACTCTAGTATAGGAGAGTAAAAACCTACCAAATTGTAACTTCGATTGTGTGTCAAACTGTCTCCATATTAATTTAATTAAACTCAGTACTTATTATTGCATTGTTTTCTTTATATTAAAATCTGATGCTTCACTATAAACTAGTATGTTAAATGCGATGTTTAAATACAATAAAAAAACATAATTCTTCATTTGAATTTCGAACGTTACTTTTTTCCAGCAAAGAGGTGTCGACAAAAACATTTTATGTTGTGGGCACACAACGGGCGGGGCGGCAGTTGCGAGCGTGCCGCGGCGCCGCGACCGCAACTATTGGCGGGCGCGTGCAATTGACAGCCCCGCTCAATTTATGGCCCACACTGTCTACCGGGCACGCCGTGGATGTAGAGAAATTGATGTGGCTTCGACTCTCACGTGGTAAATAAATAATAGTCAAAAGGAGGACATCATTTAAAAAGACTGAATACAAAATGGGAAACTACAGTTGTAAACGTTAGTATGCAAATAAATGTGTTGTCAACGGCTTACACTAAATATTCCAGTCAATACGTTAAAAAATTTGGGTTACCTTTATCTACTTGCAATAATTTGGTACTGACCACAGACTACCTCCTAAGTACCAATAAAGACTCGCGAAAAATAGGACTATAAAATTATTTTTCTTTGTTTAAAAATAAAGTAACGAGGAAATTTTACTTCTTAAAGTCTTATTAAATTCACCTTGAAACAAAATGTAATTATTCCAAATAGTTATTAAAGAAAATCATTATATTTTATATCATTTTTTTATTATAACTAACAAATTTTAAGTCAATTCCGCTCTGCCCAATCCAGCAGACATAAATCCACACACACATGCTGTGTTTAATTAATTCTCGCATCGGAATAGTGTGAATTCTGACTGTAAGTGAAGCCAGCGATTATTTTGTTTTGTCGTTTTAATTAACGCACAGCCGCACCGCGCCGCGCTCCTCGCCTTTCTACTGGCCACACTATTTTAAAACTTAATTCAGTGATTATTAAAAAACATCGTTACTTCAAAACCATATTCTTAATTCAAAAATAGAATTTACACGAAGTTAAATGAAGGAATGGAGACCGCATATAGTTTTTTTTTTAATCCTTTGAATGACGAGGCGAGCTTGCTATTCGCCTAATGGTAAGCGATACGACCGCCCATAAACAGTAGAAACACCATCTGACACCTTAATATGTATAATAATTAAAGACAGAATATTCGTTGTCTCATTCTCTCAAGGCAAATCTCTAATTCTATTGAAGCAATCGTAAAGAAAGAGATAAAAATCTGATTAGAGCAAACAAAACAAACAAAAAGAAATATAGGGACCCGCGTAAAAGAACATATAGCTGACGTGAAACACCGACGCTCGACGAAGTCTGCAGTCGCTGAACACTCTGAGGGAGGCGCCAATCATTATCTGCGACTAGACAAGCCACAAATCCTCGCCAAAGAACACCGATTCCTGCCTAGGATGATTCGCGAGGCTATTGAAATTAAAAACATCCTAATTTCAATAGGGAAGATGGTTGGAAGCTTGCACAAGCCTGGGATCCAGTTCTACATTTAATTAAATCGGAACCCAAAAGACCGGCTGCCAGACTTCAAGACACTGTGAGCTCATTCTGCGTAGATCGGAACACCAACAGCTAAAATTTAAAAAATTTAAAAAAGTTGTATAATTGTAAAATGTAGGTAGATATTGTAACTTTCACTTTACGGATGAACAACACCTCAGTCCCCCCCGTGACCATGAAGGCTGCAAAGTCTTCGAAACGTCGGGAGAAAATAAAATACGAACACCGCGATAAAATCCGAAAATTAGTTTAATTTCAATGTCTAACATTCGCGTAAACATAAGAAATCATTATGCAAACCAGTACGGACTGGAACTTGCCAACAAAATACGCCGGTTGGAGAATTTGAAAACCAAGCGCGCAAGATTCTGCACATCATTGAATTTCTTGAAGAGATGTCGTGACCACAATCTCATCCCTACGTGTGTCAAGCTATCACCTAAGAAATACATACGAGGGAGCGCTAAAATTCTTAACCAGGCGAGTACAAAACTGTTACGAGCTACCATACACGAAACACGATCCGACCTCCAGTACATAAATAATTGTGTTGAGATTATATCCAATGAATTGAAGACAGAGTTATCAGCATTTGATTTTAAAAAATTGCATCGAGACCTTAAATAAGCGCGAAACCTCAAAATATAATGAATGCAAAAATAAACATATAATAAAATACAACAAATTACTATCAAAATTAAATGTTGATAATCTTAAAAACACCGAGTGTAGGAATGGAACGTGCGCGACCATAGATAAGATACACTCCCGCGCAAACCATGGACAACGCGCAGTAATAAATCTGTCAAAACAAACATTGGACGAAAACACAATTCAGGTTTTATCGAAAGGCTTAAATTTTGCTGTTACTCCACGAAGGATACCGTATGAAGACATTATTTGCAATGTTGAGAATAGTCTCTTCAAAAATAACTTGAAACAGGAAGATTCGGAGGCGATACGCCAGGACATTTCGTCAATTTTGCGTCAAAAGAAAGTGCCGAAACCAAATCTTCCAAAACACGAATATATCGCTTTAAAGAACTTGCGATCGATGAAGGACCTTACCATTCTCCGTGCAGATAAAGGAAATGCGACAGTAGTAATGGATACGTCAGACTACAATAATAAAATGGAACAACTTTTATCGGATGTAAGTACGTATAAAATAGTCAAATCAGACCCGACTACCAAAGTATTAAAGGCTACTAGCTCTTTAATAAAAGATTACTCCGATAAGTTAAATCTTGACGTAAACTTGCTCGTTCCTTCGTGTGCAAAACCGCCTAAACTGTATGGGTTGCCGAAAATACACAAATTAAATGCTCCGCTACGTCCCATTGTGAGTCAAATCGACACACCAACCTACAGATTGGCTCAGCACGTAGCAAAAGTGCTTTCACCACTTAGAGGAAACACTAGAGCGTCTGTGAAGGATTCATACCAATTTGTCAGTGATATTAAAGACCTAAAATTAGCTGACAATGAAACTATGGTCAGTTTTGATGTCCAGTCTCTCTTTACGAGCTTACCAGTACAAGATTGCATCAGAATTGTATCTAAGAAGTTAGCAGAGAATAACATTCCTGTGGAATATGCAGAACTACTCCAACATTGCCTTACATCTGGCTATATGTTGTGGAATAATCAGTTCTATGTACAAGTTGAGGGGTAGCGATGGGCTCCCCTGTATCTCCGGTAGTCGCCGATATATTTATGGAAGACTTCGAGGAGACAGCCCTGAGTACAGCCCCGGTCACTCCAAGGTTTTATAAACGGTACGTAGACGATACTTTCACAATTTTACCATCTGATAAAGTAACTGCATTTTTAAATCACCTTAACTCCATCAACAATAAAATCCAATTTACTATGGAGTTAGAACACAATAAATCTCTTGCTTTCTTAGATGTTTTAATCATCCGTAATCCTAATCAGACCTTAAGTCATACTGTATATCGGAAACAGACCCATACTGATAAATATCTGAACGGTGAATCTCATCACCACCCAAAACAGTTAGCTACCGTGGGCAAATCTTTGTTTCAGAGAGCACAAGGAATCTGTGACGAGAAACACCTGGCCGCTGAGCTGCAACATGTCAAGCAAGTACTGCGAGACAACAAGCTCCAAATTCCACGCCGCCGTCACAGAAACCGAGTGAAACCAGCCACAGTTGAACGTGTTCCGGTTGTATTACCATATGTAAGAGGAGTCACCGACAAGATTGGCTACATCCTGAAGCGTGCTTCCATAAAAACTTATTTTAAGCCGCCTAAGAAGATTAGTCAATTTTACCACCTGTCAAGTGTCACATACCTCTACAAGAACCGGGAGTATACAAAATAGATTGCAACTGTGGCCTCTCTTATATCGGGCAAACAAAAAGAAATATAGGGACCCGCGTAAAAGAACATATAGCTGACGTGAAACACCGACGCTCGACGAAGTCTGCAGTCGCTGAACACTCTGAGGGAGGCGCCAATCATTATCTGCGACTAGATGAGAAAAAAATGATTTATATAATAAATAAATCAACACCCTCCGTCTAATCTGTCCATTGAATACTCTAATTATTGTACTGAAAAACTGGCTTGAGTTTTATAAATCATCCCCCAGATAAGCTACGTAATTAGGAGTGGCTGGGTGGATGCTTTTTTCCTAATTAAAAATAAATATCAAATGAACCTCGCAAATCTTGGCGCTTCGATGTATGTGAGTTGTAAGTAAGTATTGGTTCCGTATACAATGGTTAACTTAATACAATAAATGTTATCTACCATATTATAAAACAAAGTCCCCATTTCTGTTTGTTTTTATGTGTTTGATTTTCTCAAAATTTACTGAGCAGATTTGTATGAAATTTGGTATGGTGATAGTTTAAGATCCTAGTAAAGTTATAGGCTACTTTTTATCCTGGAATACGCCCTTACGCGGGCGGTGCCGCGAGCAAAAGCTAGTTAATAATATTTTTCAAATAAACTTTTCTAAAGTTATGTGTGTATTCTTTGTGAATTATTGTTCGCCTTAACGATGAAGGAAAACATCGTGAGGAAACCTGCACACCTGACATATTGTCTATAGAAATTTGAAGGTGTGTGAAGTCTACCAGTCCGCACTAGGCCAGCGTGGTGGACTAAGGCCTAAACCCTCTCAGTAGTAGAGGAGGCCTGTACCCAGTAGTGGGACAGTATATAATACAGGGCTGATATTATTATTAATAATATTTTTTTTTTGTTGGACTAAATCCTGAAGCCTAAGTAGGGGCTGTTCCCAGCAGTGGGATATATACCTCACATACAATTGGAATTATTCATACATTTCCTTCGATTTCCATTTGATAAGCGACAATTTTTTTTTATAGCACAGTCATCTTGTTTAACGTTAAATGATCACCAATTAAAGTTCCAAAATACCAGCCGAATAATGAATTCGCTTTAAAAAAACATAGATTTATTACAAAACCAGATTATCTCCAATGACCATCAAAGTTGCATTTTTAAGTCCTTCCTTGTGCCCGCCGCGGGCACTTTGTTAATGCAAGAATTTTGAAGGTTTTTATATTTCAAGGGGACCCTAAAATTATCTCACTTAAGAAGGGTATCAAATCGATTTTTCATTAAATAAGTAATGACGTTAGGGGATCTGGTTTATTACGTTATCTTAATTATTTATCTGCAAATTTAAATGTAAATTATTTGATTGGTTGGGAAATAAAACATCTAATGTGAAATCAACTAAGGAGTACATATCACTCTTAATAAAATAATGACCTATTTCAAAATTATTAATTTGTGGCAGTCGTCGGAAAACTAATTTAGTTTGCTACCTTTTTTTTTGAAGCTACAAAATTGAGCTTATTAAAGATAGGTAAAAAATGAAACCTATAGCATGAAAAAAAGGGAAAAAACTAAAAGGTCGCAAACAGAAATTGGTTGCTTGACGTTACCCACAAATTGGCAATTTTTGTCATTATTTTATTAAGAGTGCGATATATAGTATAGCTTCGGTTTAACGTATCTTGGGTTTGATTCCCAGGTCATAAGCTCGTGTTTGGTAGGATATATTTTATATCCGCCCGGATAGCGACCACCGTACACAAGGTGTTAAACCCGCCATAGTGGCCAACGTGTGTCGGGTTCCGGGATCAGCCTGTGTATATCAAGTTCCAACAGGCCGGCATATCGACTGCCGAGGGGTAATCATCTCTCGTCAGTCGACATTCTATTGGACACCACTCCATTTACCATGAGGTGCAATGAGGACACTGCCGTACGCATCTAAAGAAACATGTTTAGATGCTTATTGTAGATCTATTCTAATTACAGATTACGTGATGGCAACGGAATAAAATTGTATAATGATTTCTTCTTTACGCGAATGTTAGACATTGAAATAAAACTATTTTTACAGATTTTATCGCGGCTTTTATTATAATTTTCTCCCGTTTCAAAGACTGCAGCCTTCTTGGTCACAGCGGACTGAGGTGTTGTTCATCCGCAAAGTCAAAGTTACAATATCTACCTACATTTTACAATTATACAACTTTTAATTTTTTTTAGCTGTTAGTAGTCCGATCTACGCAGAATGAGCGCACAGTGTCTTGAAGTCTGGCAGCCGGTCTTTTGGGTTCCGATTTAATTAACAACATTTTGGAATGGCAAGATACAAAGAAAAAGAAATATTACTAAACAAGTAAATTTTATCTGACTATTCTAATATCATGTGTCGTTAAGTTCTAAAATAGCATGCATGACTATTGCATTTTCCATTTCCCAACTCTAATAAGCATACCCAAGAGCACAAACTAGTGAAGGGAATTTGATATGAATCTTTAATTTTCCAAATTTATTAAAACGCTAAGCGAACTCCGCGTTCAAACAGCAATATTTTTAACGACGGAGGTTAGGCGTAGTGATGGGACTGTTATCGATAAAATATATTTTAAACTCACAATTTGTACGAAATTTATTAGTAATCATTAATGAATAATCATTACGAGTTAAAATATGTATAATATACCAGAGACCTTAAATTACAATCCTCAATTAATTAATAAGTTATTTTATTTGCGATTTACTTATTAGCTATTTAAATTTTTATATACATTTTGACATTGCATTACTAATTGAAACGACATTCTTATCTAAAAAAACACTTTACCTATATAATAAGGTACTCGAACCGTAGCTGTACAAAAAGTGTAAGTTTCGAACAAAATAAATATTATTAAAAAAGTGATTTTAATTTCACACCCTAAAGTCTTTGCTAATTCTAAGACATTTCATCTCGGCGGCACCATCATTTTCAGTCAGAAATACACTCACGCGCACGCCACATTCAAACTAAACAACAAAATAATAAGAAAATCAGAAAACTAAAACCAGGTTTTTTGGCGAAATTATTCGTAATTCATGAATAACTTTTGTCAAAATATTAACAGAGGTATAGAAGTATATTATTTCTTTAGTAACGCAATGTAAAAATAAATCTGTACAAAACTGTCTACAATTTTAAATTGTAAAGCATTAACATTGTTCATCGTCACTTTATCCCTCCGATATTAATTACTCTAGATACTTTTTGACCCGACCATTTAAGTTTATCATAAAATAGTATGTAATATATTAATTATCCTCTACATATACAAGGGTAGGCAGAAACAAATGAATTTATTAATTTATAGCAATTCTAATAAGTCATTCACTGCGCCTGCGCGTGATCTCTTAATTGAGTAGACCTATAACAGTCGGCTATATCCTTAGTTATCATCGACGATTATAAACGATTGTGAGAAATGAGATATCTGACTCCAACTGGGATATCTTTTTTATGTTATAGGGGTCAAATGCGCTAGGGTTCTCTTGATGGTAGGTGGTCACCGCCGCGCATGACCATCTGCAATACTAGGGGCATAGATGCGGTGCCGGTCTTTTTAGGTTTTTGACTTGCCAGTGTCATTGGATAAGGAGAGTGGAGTAAAGAGGAAGAAAGACGGTTTTATAAATTGTGTCTTTTATACTGGCATGAGTGGTAAGTGGAGTGGTCCAATAGAATGTCCCTCGACAGTCGACACAATTATGCCGGCCTGTTGAAACCGGATATACACAGACTGATCCCGGAACGCGACACACTTACGTACGCCACTATGGCGGGTTTTAACACCTGATATACAGCGGTCGCTATCCAAGCGGATAAAAAATATATCCTACCGCCAGCAAAATATTTATAAATACTGCTTACAACCAGATTTAAAAACTATGTCATACGCCATCTCGGGTGTCAAATTAATGGAAACCGTTTTAAACCACTCGAGTACAATTAAAAACTAATCAACGACTGTAAGGCAATAAAATGATGACAGTATAGTCGAGTTATGTGATGATGATATGCACTGATTGATGAGACCAATACAATACAATCAATTCGCTGACAATCTATTGGGGGACGATTGACTTGCAGCGAGAGGTTTCGTTAAGACAAAAAAAGATTATATTAAATAAGGTGCCGGTGTTGAACAAATCTGGCTTGATGGCGATTTGTTCTTGTATTTTGTAGTCAATATACTCACAGAACTCACGCGTTACGCATCCCTTTTTGATTCCTATTCCTTCCCTTCAAAATCTATCAGCAGAGTCATATTATTTATGTATGTTTGTTCGTTTGTATGTATGTATGTACGTATTTATGTATGTGGGCATATTTATATGACGTACCTTTTATATTTTTAATTGATTTCAGTCTTGTTTGTTAATGTTCTCTCCACCACCTTCTCTCGTTGTGTACACCTACCTCTTTAGTCTCTGCACCACCTAAAGGTCGACTGGTAGAGAATGCCTTCGGCTTTAAGTCCGCCTTTATACTCTTTGTATATAAAGTGTAATAAATAAATAAAATAAAATAAATATTTTTGGCAGCATAGGCTGAGTATTTCATGACCTCTGAGTTAGTATTTACAAACTAGAACGAATACCAAAGTCACTCCGTCAATTATATATCAAATTAACGGTAATCAAATAAGTATCTGTATTAGCTAGATATTTGCTCGCAAATGGTACAACAAACCCAAAACTAGACATAGGTGGAGATAATCTCGATGCAAGCCATTAAATAACAAGTAAAAATACAGTTCTAAATAATAAAGCAAGATATATAAGGCGAAGACATCAACAGGATTTCAAGATTGATTATTATGCCTAGCATTTGCTTGATGCAATTAATGCTATAAAACTAGTTTTCGATCCAGGCCATTTAGACCTTAACCTGCTTGTTAAGGTTAAAACGGTTTAGCAATTTTCTCAGATATTATGTCGTTAAGATTTAATATTAGAAAACTTGTGATGAAACAGCATTCCTCAAAATTACTAGGTAGATTTCTGCATTTGACTTCGTTAATGTGGTATTGTTTTATTTATTTTCATCAATAAGGAGCAATGTATTGAAAACAGTATATTTCATTGTCTGAAAAAAATATTCTCAATGTACCGAGAACATAATTGTAGAATTCTCACTTAATAGTCTTTAGCCTCGCCAAGAGAGCAAGTGCATATCATCATAGCCAGTCTATCTTTACAATGATATGATGATGCTATCCTATTGTTATATTGAATAAGTTCCAAGTCCAAGCTACTGAAGTGTGTTTCTTCTAATCAAGACACAAAAAGTTGTCCAACCTGTAAGTAGGATATAGAACGAATGTGGGCCACGTTATTTTGTACTAAATCAAAGCCATACTAAATTTTATTGAGATCTTTTGGGTAGTATTGCGATCAGAGACGCAGATAGATGCGGCGGGGACTTTGTTTTAAAATATATTTTTGAGACATTTTTGTGAGGAACAAGTCCGTCATATATTGTTGTGTAACTTTAGCCGCTTATGCAGCGTTTGCAACAGAAGCCCTTAAAAGAAATATTTCTTTCCATTTTTGTAAAAAATTTCATTGATGCTCCTATTGGTTACAGCTTGACGTTATATATCCTTCCTTGATAACTAGGCTATCTACACTAGAATTTTTCAATTCGCACCAGCAGTTCCTGAGATTAGCGCATTCTAACAAACTCGTCAGCTTTATGCAAAAGTATAGATTTATTCATTTATGATTTTTTGATGTGAAAAAAAAAGCATACATGTTCGTATTAAAACAGTCGACAATTATCGGTTCGGCCCACCGTTTCGCATCGAACATGACATCATCGGTGATTGTAACACGAACTGAACTATTAAATTCAATTATTCTACATTGGTGTCAAATTTATTGCCTTTAGTGTTTTTATTTACAGACTAATTTGACCGCCAGAGGTCGACGTAAATTTTATTATAGAACTAAGTAGTAATGTGAAGGGTCTTCGGATAGTGTTATGCGTCTTATTTTTTAAATAGTGCATTGAATATTGCTTATTCCTCTGTTATGTCCAACGAATCTACCAACTCTGCTGACCCATCATGGAACCGACCTTGAATATACACAACATGGCCCAATTGCAAAACTGCTGAATGTCTCAGAATGACGAGTGTAACGGGCAACATTTATGGAATTCAAAGCCAATTAGTAAGTTACTTTTTAAATAATTTACATGACGTTAGTTGATACTGTTTATATATCGTTGTCTTGCTGTTACAAGGTCCTATGTTAGTTTCCGTTTATGTTGCAAAAAAAATTTTTTTTTTTGTTGGTATAAATAATAATAATTAATTATTTCTCGTTTATTTACTTTTCCGGATTATTGAAAAAAACAACATAGAACCATGTAACAGTGTGCTAGCAATATGTGACGCATTTATCGGACATTAAGTTATATTTTTTTACAAATATTAATTAACCTGTATAAAAACTCACAACGTAATACTTTATAGGTTAAACTAATTGTCTCATACAAATATCGATATTCAACTATCGATAACTTCACCGCACAACGCGCCCATCCCTCCACTGGGTACGCGATAGGAAATTAAAATTTTCCTCTTCATTTAAAAAGAAGCAGTGCCCGAGGCTAACTCCTTAATGCTGGTATACATCCATTCGAGACTTATACATCTTATTTATCGATGTGGTTTGAATTACTTTACGGTACTTTTATAAATGTAAAGATATTATTTGGAGGGTAGTGCTTTGTACTACCTAGATAATAGCTGACTGTCTCGGTGGCGTAGTTGTACTGTATACGCGGTACGGCAGCGCTCTGAAGTCCTGGGTTCGATTCCGGGTCGGGCGAAATGATATTTGGGTTTTTCTGCTCAATATCAGCCCGGAGTCTGGAATTCGTGCCCGATGTGCCCATGGGCTCGCCCCCTATCACATCATGGGACGGAACACACTTGGCGAAAAGTGGATAAATGCGTGATGATGTGTGTGTGTGTGTGTGTGTAGTGTTTTGTATCAGGTTTGATGGCAGCTATAGTAGATGATGTTTTCGGATAATGAGCTATATTATAAAAAAGTTCTGAAGGAACAAACATAAAAAAATACAGTCCAATTGAGAATCGTCCTCGGTTAAAAGTAGGTTAAAAGTAGGTTGATGATCTATATAGGAAGGTTTGTATTGTCTATTTTTGTCACCAAGCTAGTATACTAAATTATTTTTCCAATACAAAAACTTACGAATCTTAGACAGGGGCCTATTTTTACACAACTATATATCCTTTTTAATGAATAAATAATACTTTTTTTTATCATCTTTATTTAATGAATATGCTTGGGGGCTTTTAATCTACAAAATTATGCCAGCCTCGTTGTAAAAAACTAATTTAACAGAAAAGGAAACATTTTGTCCATTTTAGTTTGCTATATATTTATACTTACTGTCAAAGACTGGCCGAAGTCTGGAATTTGGGCCCGATATTCCTTATCGCCCCCTGCTTCATTGTGGGATTTAATAAATATGGCGGAAAGTGTGCCAGCTACGCCTCTGTCTCTCTCTGTTCTGCCTTCACTTCTGAAGGGATAGGCAGAAGTTCAACCAGGGCGTATACTTCCGCCTGTGTATTTCATCCCATGATGTGATAGGGGGCGAGTCTAACGACGTACAAGGTGCAAACTCAAGACTCCGGGCTAATATTGAGCATAAAACTCAAACATCACTTTTCCCGCCCCGGGGATCGAATCTAAAGCCTCAGTCGTACCGTAATATAACTACGTCATTGAGACGCCTAGAAACAAAGTTAATACTAGAAGAATCACAAAGTAACGCCCGGTTACTGGCAAGCGCAGCGTTGGACGTCCACCTGCAAGGACAGATGACTTGATAAAGATCACAGGAACATGGATGTATGCAGGCCGCTTTCGACAAGTCCGTCTGGAAATCTTTGGAGGAGGCCTATGTCCAGCAGTGGACTTTATGTGGCTGAGGATGATGATGATGGTGAACGACTGGCTATAGATTTACATACAAATATTCCTCCAAAAAATAGATATATTTACTCGTGAACAGAGTAGGTCTGATTGGCTAATATAATCTTATTTTTTTAATCATGGCAAAGGAATCCCACTTTACTTGGTAAGCAAAGTGAGGCCAAAATGTGTCGATTAACGAGAGATGATTATCCCTCGTCAGTCGACACAATTATGCCGGCTTGTTTGTAATCAGATGTAAAGATGATTTCGAAGCGCGACTTACATGCTATATTACCTACCCTTACATATTATGTATAGAAAAAAACTTCTGCAATCACGACGGACGTCAAAAACACGGCAAAATCAACTCATTCAAAACACAAGAGAAGTACCAAAGTTTCTTACAAGTTATTATAAAGTCGTTCGCATATGCAAGTTCCAGCATTCAATACACTGAAGAAATTAATTGAGCAGAGCTTTCAAAGAAAACTGATGCGCCAAGCGATTGCAGTCTGAAACTCAAAGGTGTAAGGTCCAAAATCGCCCGCAGCCAATGTTTTCAAAAGTCCAATGCATTACCGAAAAGAACGTTTGAGATTTCGGTAAAAATACGTCTCAATTATGGTGTAAGTTTGGTTTTGAAAAGTTTATTGCGCTCTTTGAGGCGTGGAGGTGGTGGATTTACACAGCACCTTGAGAACCTTAAACCTATTTTTGGTATATTTATTCTTACTTGATTACTTTGAATTTGCTTGTGGTATAATAGTGTATAATAATTATATCAACCCTGTATTATATACTGTCCCACTGTTGGACACGGGCCTCCTCTACTACTGAGAGGGATTGGGACTTAGTCCACCACGCTATGCGGATTGATAGACTTCACACACCCTCAAAATTCCTGTAGAGAACTTCTCAGGTATGCATGTTTCCTCACGATGTTTTCCTTCATCATTAAAGCAAGCGATGATACACAAAGAATAAACACACAATTTTTTAAAAATTCAGAGCTGTGTGCCCTTGCATTTTGAACCTGCAGACATTCGTCTCGGCAATTCCAAAACCATCTAGGCTATCGCTGCTTTATCGTTTATCGTTTACTTGTGGTAAGGTATTTGTATTCGTTTAGTTAGCGACCAACGTATACAAGGTGTAAAACCCGATATGGTGGTTCACATAAGCCACTTTTTGAAACCGAATAAACACAAACTGATCCCAAACAGGACACATTAAGATCCTTCGTCAATGGCGCTACTGACGAGCTCAAAGTTTTTTTCACGTAGCCTATTATTCTACTACTGAGAGGGTTTAGGCCTTACTCCACCACCATGACCTAGTGCTGTTTGGCTTTACTTTCAAATTTTTTTCTAGACAATTTTGTTTTTTCTTTTAGTTTTGGAACCCTTCGTTCATATCCTTGGGTTTGAGCTTGTGGACATTTGTCTCAGCAGTCCGTTCCACTACTAACTAGGCTATCGCTTCTATATAATACATAAATATATATTAATAAATGACTATCAAAATTCTAAATATCTTACCAATATTCCGCTCCACACAAATCCATATTAACAAATAGCATAACGAACTTGATTAGCAAAATCTTGCAAGTAATCCAATAAAGTGGGGTTCAGCGGGCGTGGATCGGAGACGAGACGGTTCCGTAGGTGTCAGAAGTGACACGTGGCGAATTGAAGGGAACTCACGCTCGATTGCAGACTTGACGGGTGCATGGATCTATATAGAGTTGATACTACATTTTGATTATTGTTATCAGATTAAATAACAGCATTCCAGAATGCAAGTGTTTTTAAGAATTTTGGAGTCGCTGTTTAAAGTTTTCCACTATTTTCATGGTATGTCTGTTTTATTTGAGAGAATAAATAAGGGCATAAAACATAATGGTTTTTTCAATATTTGTACTGTACAGTCAGCTACAAAAGTAGCTGCACAATTTTGTAACTTCAAACGTTTCTATTATTTCGAGTCTCAACGTCCTTTATCTAAAATAAAGCGAACCATTTATTCAGCGAATTTTGTGTCTGACTGTACTCGTGTTCTCACCCCGACACTAAAACGAAAATCGTTTAAATAAGAAAGGCAAGAGAAAAACACACACACAAAACCCTAGGTTCATACATTTTTCCCAAGAAGAAGCTTCGATTTTCAAACCATTGTATCAACTCCATATAAATCCATTAGAAACCCGAAGACGTAAGATAATTTGATTCGAATTTAATTAAAGAGCGACATCGATTGCCAACGCGATGCAGCCGATAGGAATGTTTCATAAGATCCTTGTTAACTGTTTATCGGATTGGACAAACGAGGTCAGTGACGGGTTTGGAAACTTTGGGTTTGGAATACCATGGGAATTCAAATTGTTTGCATTGAATTATTGGAAAGGAGGGCGATTTTATACCTCTAATATTTTGTTGATTGAATTTATTCCAAATATTGATAAATATATATTTAATTTTTTTTTCTCGTACGGTAAACAAAACTAAGAAAATCAATATCACAGCCCGACCAGGGCTTCGAACCCGGTATCTTGGGTATTTTACCTCGTACCCAATACCATTACGTCACCGAAGGAATGTTTAAGATTTTTTGTACTATAATTTATTATATTTCACTAGACTCTATGTATAAAGAAGCAAGCATTTTTTCTCAGTATTCTATTATGTCAATTCAAATACCCATTTTTCAAAATGTCATAGGTACAACTGCAGTGACTTTAGTAACAGTAGTTTTATAGACATGTTAGTACGTAATGTACCTCAGTGTAAGGTGGTCAAAGAATTTTCGTTATGCTACGAATTACAAAAACATAATATTAAAAAGAAGGTCTTTTGAATCTTTAAATCTACCACTACTTTTGAACGGGTTATTGCTATGAAAAGGTTCAAGAAACTCCCTCAGCAACACAATCTGTTAATATGTTTTTTTTTTCAAAATGTCATGAAAGTTGGCATAACGCGACTAAATCGTTCATTGTGTTCATTTTTCGTAGCAACTAGCAACAATTTGACAGCAAATGCGCAACTTATTTTGCAGCGTTAGCTACTACTACAAACACACGTCACGCATTTATCCCCGAAGGGGTATGCAATGGCACAACAAGGGCACCCACTTTTCGCCAAGTGTGTTACGTCCCATGATGTGATAGGGGGCGAGCCTTTCGCCATAATAATAATAATATCAGCCTTATATTATATACTTGCCCACTGCTGAGCACGGGCCTCCTCTACTACTAAGAGGGTTTAGGCTTTAGTCCACCACGCTGGCCTAGTGCGGATTGGTAGACTTCACACACCTTCGAAATTTCTGTAGAGAACTTCTCAGGTATGCAGGTGTCCTCACGATGTTTTCCTTCACCGTTAAAGCAAACGATAAATTCACAAAGAATACACACATGATTTTTCAGAAAAGTCAGAGGTGTGTGCCCTTGGGATTTGAACCTGCGGACATTCGTCTTGGCAGTCCGTTCCACACCTAACTAGGCTATCGTCGCCTTTCGCCATATCGGGTACAAATTTCAGACTCCAGGCTGATACTGACCAGAGAAACCCAAATACCCGCTCAAAACGCTGCCATAACGCGGATGCAGTACAACTACGCCACTAAGGCACAAATATATCAGCTAAAATACTTACAAACTTATTAAAGATTCGAGATATAATTTAGCCCACCCCAATACAGAGATAATCCGCTCACGTATAATAAACACCCTAGCCACAGCTCTAAATCATATATTAGCGGAAAATGAGCCTAATGGCGGACTTATAATCAAAGAAAGAAATATCTGGTCTAACACGAGACGGGAAGCGGGCTTGGTGGGTGAGAGAGCGGTTTGTGGGTGGTTATAAAATTAACCCTATATTTTCCCGGCTGTAAATTAGTATTTTTTTTAAATGCATAGTATTGTTGTGGAAATAAGGTTGAATTTTAAAGCGAAAACTAGAGAAGAAATAGTTTTTTTTTTTATTTTCTGATCAAGTCTAAACGAACACGGCGACATAATTGCTTATGCGACAAAGCCTTTTAAAACAGTGTAAAAAAGCCTAACGGTGGACCCCAGACCAGACGTTTCATTATAAAGTCATAGTTTGTACAATATAGCACGCTAGATCAATCCAATTGATAGTTTATAGGTAATCTTCATGCTAGTCGGACAACAGAAAGCAGATAAGGTTAGGTCCATAAGATATTCGACTCTATTACATCACTTTGCGTAACAAATAACGACATATTTTCTTTTAAGGTAAGATTCAAAATGCAGTTATTTATTTATTTATGGAAAATCAAATATATTACCTAATAGCGAAGGTACACCAAAAAGCTTGTATGATAATTATTATTGTAACAAGAACAGGGCAGCATACAAATTTTTTGTTGATACAATTGACTTGTTGAATTCACATGGCTTAAAAACATAAACATTTTACTTATCGTAAACACCATTAGTAAATATGTCAACACGCTTGTTAAAACCCGCCTAGTGGTCCACGTCTGTGAGGTCACTTTGGCGAAGTATAAAAAAAAGTTGGCATCCAAACCATTCTCTAACAATGAGTTTGTCAAGATGGTCCAGCTTTTGCTAGTGCGCGAAATTATCAATTATCAACCTTATTCATTCATTCATTCATTCTAGAATAAAAAGTGACCACACAAAAATCGCTAACAAATCCACAATACCCACACCGCATTAGCAAATAAAGGGGCGTCCACAACCCGCGTGGACATCAAAGCGTTAAGTGCTTCTTTTACTCATCGAATCCCATTTGGAGGACAGACCCTAGCGATAAATAAGATTATATTTGGTACGTTGCTTCTGTCTTGGTCTCCGATCGATTTTTCGACCATTATGAGTAGGGTAAATGTTTTGATTAAATGTAAGATTAGAGTGTTGTCTTGTTTGCTGGGTTTTAATGATATCGAATATTAATTTAACGTCATAGGATCTTAAGGTGTTCCTAACTTTTTAGATGTAGGTAAGGTCAGTGAAGAAAGAAAATTATTTGACAAAAGGAAATTTTTGTTTTATAATGACTTCCTTTCTAGATTTGCCTGTCTTGTGGAGGACATAAGTAAATATTTCTTTAGTATTTTAAATTATAATTAACAAAAATAATTGGTTTAAAGTTAAGTAATTCTATGAATGTTTGAGATGTTGATTGATCGATGATTTTTGGTTAAATGGGTTTATGGATGATGGTTACCATTTAATACCAATAATGACGGTGGCTCCAATGTCTTTCAAACCACGATACAATCCTTCACAACGTTGCTACAAAAATATTGAGAAACGAAATATATAGTACATCATTAAAAACAAAATGCTAACATTTTTTAATTCCTACCGACGCTAACTAAATGGATCCCCAAAGCCTATACTAAAAATAAATACTACACTATTGCAAGAACTAGATAAAATTCAGTTCTATTTCAGGAAGCATTGCAAACAGCGTCGAATAATTTAAAAGCCATAAGCTTCAGACGAAAAATGCACTCGCACGTTTCGGACCGGGCTTGGTTAAGCTTAGGGTACAAGAGCGGTGTTTACTAGTAATTAGGGACCTAGGAAAGTGATAAATATAGTTTTGTAATGCTGCAGGTGATGGTAAGTATGTTTAAGGAAAAAAAATGTCAGTTAGTGAGTTTTGCGTGCTTCCTCGATAGGCATATTATGTGTAGCGCTCGGCTTTTAATGACACGTTTTTCGACTTTTACCGCTCGTTATTATGTAGTGTATAGAGAATTATATTCTATGACATTCTATCACAAAGAACTTAAAGTACTATTAATCGATTAAAGTCGATTTTTAAATTAGTAAAAGTGATTGAAATAAAACTAGTTTTCGGATTTTATCGCGGTATATTACATAATCATTTACTCTCGACGTTTTTAAATACCTTAAATAAATGCCTTAAAGTAATATAAAGCTAAAGCTCCTGAAAGTTTTTTTTTAAATAAATTCAATTCCATGTAATAAATATTTATCTCATGCGACCCCTTGTGAAAATGACGATTTTACTTAATACCACCTAATCCTAGCTTATGGAAGTTCCTATACATAATCCATATAATTCAATTAATATAAGGTCGGTAATGACAAAATGGTCCTTTGGTCGCAAAGATTTTAATACGATGCCAACAGTCTGTTTTGCTGGATTTATACTCTTCTATCTCCTTATTTTATTATATTACCAGCCCTATATATACTGTCCCACTGATGGACACAGGCCTCCTCTACTACCGAGAGGAATTAGGCCAGTTATTTAGGCTATTATCATAGTTTCTCTACGAAAAACATCTCAGCCAATAAACCCAATTGGACTAGTCTCTTTACTAGCTTTATAAAATTCTAGTACTTTCTCCGCTATGTGCTCTAAGCCTAGATTAAAACCAAACACTAATCCCCCTATACACATTAACAGATCTCCAGCGCGCAATCCGTAGCGGGATTTGCTGTACGAATACCGGTTTTAAACCATTTCCTCTTTCAAAATAAAGCTTTAATTGAATACGCGATAATTATAATTTTCCTCGTATTTATATTGGGTTTTTCGTATTAATGTTTGGGATATTATGTATTAAAAAATACATTTATTTGGATATTTAATGGTATTTTTTTCGTAGTATATTATGGGCGGTTATTTTAAAAGATATTACTGCTTGCTTAACGGCATACAGTGGTACTTGTCAAGCTATACTTTTAGAAGATACCTTTAGTAAAAGCGACAAAAATCCTTCAAAATTTTAGTCTCATTTTAAAAACAGTGGTAATTTCTGCTTCAATGAAATTGTTCACGATCACATTGCTCGGCCAATTTTTCTTTAAATATTCTATCATGACTCGAATAAAGATCTTTATCAGCAGATGTTCATTATTAGGTTTTATCAGTCAAAATTGCTTGTCAGGCCTTTCTTTAGCAGAACCACACATGCTGTCACGCGAAGCCATAGCTAGATGGTTAAAACTATCACGTCCTCAACCAATAGGTTCGCCAACTCTTTTCTTTGTTATTAGGAATAGTTCGCGGGCGCGCGCGTTCCCTCCTTCCTATAATCCTGTATACTTCTGCTGTAGTGTGAAGAGTTCTCAGTAGGCCGACATGACTGTGTCGGTTGGCATGAGATAGCCATCTATTGCCATTCGATATTCTATCTGGACGGCATCAGACTTACCATCAGGTGAAATGCACACACGTAATAATAATAATATCAGCCCTGTATTATATACTGTCCCACTGTTGGGCACGGGCCTCTTCTACTACTGAGAGGGAATAGGCCTTAGTCCACCACGCTGGCCGAGTGCGGGTTGGTAGACTTCACACATCCTCGAAAATAGAGAACTTCTCAGGTATGCAGTTTTCCTCACGATGTTTTCCTTCACCACTTTGCCGTGCTTGCATAAAAAAGTCATAGATGCAATACGGGCCATTATTGTATAGCAAACCATTCGATAAAATCATACGTCTCTCCACGAAATGGCGGTAATAAGGAAAAATATCAAACAAAAAACTCTTACCGTTGTCCGCAAAACACATTAATTCCCATTGCTTACGTCATTACCCACCACTCCCTCTATTGGAAAACAACATTATTATCTTATTAGAAATTACTAGGATCACCTGCAGACGATAATCGACTTTGTTGGCTAGCAATTGTATGCGTTTGAGGTTATTATCGCGTGTAGAGTTAGGCTGAATAGAGTTTATGTAACATGCGTTTGTTATAACGCGTATTGGGATGTCCTTTGAGTATTATCTACTGGATAGGGTCTTATTTAACTGTAATTACTATAAATGTTTGTGAGATTAGATTTAGGAGATAATGTTCTGAAACTACTCATGTTATTCTAAAAAATATTAGGAATATAATATGAAGGCTCATTAGCAAAGTGCTCTGGGCTATTTTAATACGAAGAATAGACTTTTACACAAATAAAGCCGCATGTAAAAGCTAGTCTATAACCTTAAATATTATATTGTGAATCATTTTGATAATATTTTGAAGATTAATTATTTTATAGTAAATCTACACTTATATTGTAGTATTTATATACAGATGGGTTATTTGTACACATAGATAACTACACTCTTTTTAGAAATTGAACGTTAAATCGCATACTTTATATGTATTACAATTATTATAATCGTTAAAACAAAAACTTAACATTGGTACAGCGTCAAAATACCTTCAACATACAGCTGTTGCTTGGTGGCAAAAAATAGACGATTCCCTGCCTCTTCCAGTGTTCTATTTCAATGGATACAATAGCGGGCGTCTCTGGGATATTATCTGTATCTCTTGTTAGCACACGTTGCTAGTGTTTTTGCCATCGAATCCCGTTTTATGGAGGGCATGTGTTGTGTACTTAAGGAATTATTTGTTAATGGGTGGATTTAGATAAGGTTTTTGGATTGGTTGAAATAGGTGTGACGTATATTCTATAGACACGAACGTACATATAAACTATTTGTTCAAAATCTGAACTAAAATGGCAACCAAAACGTCACTGTTATAAATTTATTCACTTGAACTACAAATAATTTTACTTATTTGCTCAATATTTTTTATTTACATCCAGGTTTACATTTAGACTCGAGTTCTTATATTATTAGCGGCACTGCATACATAACCGCACGCTGTCAATGTTGCAATCATATTAAAGGTGTACGGATTGCAGTACAGTTGAGGCCATCACAATGGTGTACGGAACGCCAGATCTAGTACGTAGTGCATATATATTGATGAGAGGTAATAAATTATTAGGATAATGATTTCTTATGTTTACGCGAATGTTAGACATTGAAATAAAAACTGTTTAACGGATTTTATCGCGGTTTTTTATATTATAATTTTGTCATGACGTTTTGAAGACTTTGCAGCCTTCATGGCCACGGGGGGGACTGAGGTGTTGTTCATCTGTTGTTTTTATTTTATTTCAAAATTATTAGGAATTAAGAATATTGAAACAAAACTATTATTCGGATTTTATCGTAGTTTATATATTATATTTTTCTCCTGACGTTTTGAAGTTTTCAACCAATATTTTCATAAAAAATCCAAGGTCTACTTTGGTGGTATTTCAGTCATTTTGTTGTTTTGTGAATATGGTGTGTGCGTGAGTGTATTTCTGACTGAAAGTATGATGTTACCACGTAGCATTATGGTGCGTAAATTAAAATTATTTTTTATTAATATTTATTTTGTTAGAAACTTGCCCTTTTTACATCTATGGTTCGAGTAGCTTATTGAAAAGTATTTTTAAGATAAGTCTGTGGTTTCATTGACAAAATTAGTCAGTATTTAGTATAGATTCAACTCTCCCTCTCATGGGAAAGAAGGAACAGAGAGTACACTTGTGTACTGCACACACTTCTGCACTATAATATTTCCTACTTGGCTGATCTCCGTTGAGATTGGCCGCCATGGCAAAATTCGGTTAGAAATCACACAACAATTCTATAATGAAGGAAATTCTGTATTATTGTCTTAGTAATAATTACTATAATTATCTTCCTCGCCTCTACATGTGAACGTCAGGGTGTTAATGGCATGTAAGGAACGCAATCTGGGACCGCACGCGACTATCCCGAACCAATAATCAAGACAAACGGACAAGATGACATCAATACGTATTTTCGGACCCCTTATTAACCGTAGTATTGTGCCACAGTGAATGGAAAGTAGTAGGGTCATTATAAAACTATTGGAGTATATCATGTGATTGAATTATTAGTAATCGTAGCACTTAAGTCTCATGAACGTCCTTGTAGTATTTTTTGGCATTAAATCGATATTTTAAGATTGAATTACTACGTTAAAATAATAATTTATTTGATGCTACCTACTCTTAATCTCTGCACTATCTTATGGTTGATTGGTAAAAATGCCTACGGCATTAAGTCAGTCTATGTACAATATGTAATTATATATGAAGTGCAAAATAAACAAACATATAAAAATAAATTTCTTGTGAGATTCTATAAAAACATAATTTTGGTCTGAGATAGGATATTGCGCCAGATAGAGTGATAGCCTTGTTCCTCAGGATACAAAGCGACAATGAAATTATTGCACCTTGAATCCACTTTCGAATATATTTACAATATTTTTTGTAATTTAACTAACTACTTCATTATAATTAATAAGATTTTAAACTTCTCCGATTTGGCAACAAACAAGACATTACCGTGAAATCCATCACTTTTGTTGTGTTCATGGCCTTTCTATGGTCACTAAAAAGTAAATAGATGTCTGATTGACGTTTGTCATTGTAATAAAAGAATATATGAAAATGTATGATATAATTTCATTTACAGTTAATACATAAATAACTTTCTACTAGAAATACATCACTGTCATTCACTTGCCTCACTATTCCAAGTGTTACCAACTTCACCCTCTACCTTACCATTTACTGTGTACAAATATCCCATAAACCGGCTGTAGGAAGCAAGCAAACTCGTATTAATTTATGTTAGCGAGAGACAGTAATGACGCGTACGATTATGGCGTTATTTGAAAATATTGGCAACACCCTCCGAACGATCGATATTGTTCGTTCGAGAATGCTTTGGTTTTTACGAACATTTTTTTCTACGTCAAATAATTCGCTCCACAAGCGGCGATAGCCTAGTTGGTTAAGGAGCGGACTGCCGAGACGAATGTCCGCAGCTTCCAATTCAAAAGACACACACCTCTGGCTTTTCTAAAAAATTATGTGTTTATTGTTTGTGAATTTTCGCTTGCTTTAACGGTGAAGAAAAACATCGTGAGGGAGCCTGCATACCTGAGAAATTCTCTATAGGAATTTTGGAGGTAGGTCACTAGGTCAGAGTGGTGGACTAAGGCCTAATCCCTCTCAGTAGTAGAGGAGGCCCGTGCTCAACAGTGGGACAGTATATACTTAATACAGGGTTGATATTATTATTTATTATTATTATAAATAATTCGCACTTGGTGGTAAGTGAAGAGAAAGCCAAAAATAAGAGGATGGGCAGCAAAATTATGCTGGTTTGGTTAATTGTTTTTTCACGCTTCGCATGGACTCCAAGTTTTAAGGAACACGTATGCTATCAAACTATTTCATAGTATATATGACATTCATGTACAGACAATTTTTTTTTATAATATATGTGTGTGGTCACGGGGACGGGGACTGAGGTGTTGGTCATCCGCAAAGTCTAATTTACAATATCTACCTACATTTTACAATTATACAACTTTTTTTTAAAATTTAACTGTTGGTGGTCCGATCTACGCAGAATGAGCTCACAATGAGAAAATTAAAATATAAGAACCGCGATAAAATTCGAAAAATAGCTTAATATTAATGAAACACATATTCCCAACACTATGTTACTTGGTACCAATAATAGATGCAAATAAAAAGACACCTTAATTAACTGGATTTACGAAGCTGAATTCAAAAATGGTAAATAGATTTAATTTCGTAATTATCCGAATGCCGAGTTTAAATTAGTTCTTTATACCCGCTAGTCAAGCAGGCAGTGAATATAGAAAAAGCGTAATAGGGTGGATCGGCCATTTTGTCTTTAATGTTTATTACTTTATGCCGCTCCCAGAGGAGTGAGAGGCGAGGAATCAATGCGGTTGATGTTCCTTCGAACAACCCCTACTATTTGTCTCTTTATCAATAATGTTGAAGAGGCTGTCTTCGAGTTGCATTTATTAAACTTTGTTGACAGTAACGGACACCACATGTTGCAATTTTAAGATTTTATCAGAGGTACGTGAGTTTCCTTGCCTTTGTTTATTTACTTTAATTGTGGTGAGGTCATTGTCGTCGTTTTAAGTCCAAGAAGACCGGAACAATTAATACTAATTTCTATTCCCTAGATTTTAGCCAAACGGTTATTTAATGATATTATTAAAGATAAGCAATGCAGTATTTTTTAGAGAACATCTCGAAAGTGGAATGACATGTAGTCACATAAAGCCGCCATATTAAAGAAAGGCAATGCATGTTTATCTTTAGAAATATCCCGAAAGTCGAATAATATCTCGATTAGTCGTCTAAAGCCGCCAACAGTAAGGGCGTTCCGTCGTTTTAGGCACAGATGTTCCTTATGTTAATTCCATTGTTTTTTTGTTAATTTTTATGTCCGTTTTCACGCTCGATTTATTCACTTCGGCCGTTCGTTTCAGGATTAACGCTAATGTGGCCCGAGACGGAAATCTCACATTTTCTTCGGGTTCAATCTTGAGAAAATCTTTGGCAATTAAATCGGGGGAGTCATAAAGTACACTTTTGGGACAGCAATACTTTGAGGGGTTTTAATTAATTAATTGGAAAAAATGAGGATTCGAGACAGTCTCCCCTAATTTAAAAAAAGCGTACTTCTTTAGACAATTGAAATGTTTATTGATAAATATTAAATGCGTTTATAATAATTTATACGCTAAAGGAAAATACTTATTACCAAAATACGAAGCCCCAAACTCATTTAAATGTTGAAGAAACGAGAGCTCATTAATACCAAACATTCGCCAAATACAAACTTTCAAACACACACCAATGTTTTTCCTTGTCATAGCTCATTTGCAATGCATTCATCATGAAATATTAAAGTGCCTCCAGCTTAAATATCTCTTCATTAACGAAAACGGCATTCGAATATCCCCAAAAAGCATTCAAAAATATGACACAAGTCGCCCAACCCTCGCCCCTAAAATTCATCTTCCGAATTAACATTTAAAAAAACTCTCGTAGAAATGTTCGAAAAAATGTCGCGACGCCTGGGACCGGGGTCGGATGTTCGAATTTCAAAAACTTATTGTTTAAGCACACGAAATCACTTTGGCTAATTTTTTCGATTTCGAACGTCGCTTCGGCCGGTTTGTCGTGACCTGTGGTAGGGGTTTAAATTTGGATGTTCTAAATTTAAAAATATCAGGCGAAGGTATAAAATTGTTATGCCACTATTTCGGAAAAATGTATATACCGCCATAGATAAAAAAAAATGACTTAAGATTTTAATGGCTAGAAAATACACTATAGACAATAACTTTTTCTTAACTAGTCATTCAAAGCCCGAGGATAAACGACTGCCTTCAAACAAACACTACTCTGTATCCTTTAAACCAGAATAACTGACACACTGGTATAAATCACCAGTCCAAACAAACTCGTATACAACACCAAACATTTTCGGTTAGAGGTCTTTTTACACTGGTCTGTACTTAAATATTTTAAAATTTCAGTTAATCCCCCATCGATGCTTCCTGTGGGAACAGCGCGATTAATCCACGTTTAATGTCATCCCCGAAAAATAAAAAGCAGCTAATCAACAGATTGGCGGGGATTCCTTCCAATTCCCTCCCCTTGGAGGGTTTGGGGCGAATTATTTTTTAATGTCTAGTTGATTTATATATTTGGTAAATGGGGATTCTAAGATATTTACTTTTTGACTAGTATGTATTTTTGGCACCTTGTGGCTGTATATATGTATTATAGAGAGTTTTGATTCGAATTCCAGGTAGGGACATTGTATGTGATTACTGCTGTACCCACAGGAGAATGTTAGACAGTGGGTCGTAAGAACAGAGTAAAATCTATTTCAAAGACATTTTTAGAAATTGAGTTTCTCTACAGCATTTGATCGAGATAAGAGCTGATGGTCAAGTGGATTCTTTTAAAAGACGAGTTAAGCAAACCGCATGTCAGTAAAATTATTTGTAAATTACCACCTATCGAATTTCGAATTACTATTGCGTGGTACTCTATCCAATGACATATAGATGTTAAGTCTTCGATTTGGCTATTTGATTGGAACACAAAAATGGTTGCACCCACTAGTATCAAGAGAGCTGTTAGACCGTCTCCCTTTGGAGCCTATTAAAAATAACTATCACTTTTTGATACTAATCAGATCTACTTGCACACCTGAATGAACCGCTACTAATCGAATTTCGGCCACGGCGGCCATTCTGAACAGAATTAATATAACTACTGGACATAATAAGATTTAAAATCTCATGTCTTATAATAGCGAGCGCAGTGGAAAACTAGATACTTTGTAATTCAAGGTGTTGGATGGTGTTTCTACTGTTTATGGGAGGTCATATCGCTTACCGTCAGTCGAACGGCAAGCTAATCTCGCCATTCAAAGAAATAAAAAAAAACACCAGATGTGTGAACACAGGTGCACTCTCTATTCCTTCACTCACAGTCCAGTAAGAAGGCAATCCGACATGATAGAAGCAAGATCAAACTTCCTAACCTACCAACTCTAATTTCTCACTTCGTTAACCAAAAAATAATAAACAAAGCCAATTCAAGACTTTAATTTGGACTTTTTAACGCTATTAAAACATCAAACGACGCAATCAATATTAAATAGGATTGAAATCGTATCATTGCAGGGCGATACGCTAATCAGCCCCCCTACAGACGGTTGGGAAAAAATTAAATTTGCCAAGTCGATTTCATTTTTCATTAATTCATAGTCAAGGGTCGTGACCTTAGAAATACGTCTTAGGGCTGGATGCGGCATGATTGTCAAAATGTGTGAATAAATCTATATATATAAAAATGAATCCCTATTTCCCTTGGTCACGCCATCACGCGTGAACGGCTGGACCGATTTCACTTTTTTTTTTGTTGTGTTTGTTATTTATTTATTTATTTATTTTTAATAAGGTACACCAACAGCACTACATATTACATCAATCAATATTATAAAAAACTATAAGGTACAGCATCTGATATGTGTGCTACTAATAGGTGAACACAGCATTTACCACTAACAACATGTTGAATTAAAATCTAAAACATAATAATAGGAAGTAGAAAATTATACAGTACAAAAAAATATTAAATCAATGAGTAACAATTATATACTAAATAATTTGTCTATAAAAAACTATTGTAAACAACGTCATATAATTGGCAACAGAAAAAGTTATTGAGAATATGTAGTTGACAAAATTTATAAAAAGTTATTGTCAGGAGAAGGATCTTATGAAAGAAAAAATTCAAAAAATTGCGCGGAAAATTAGAAAATTTAAGAAAACTTAACGAAAATGTAAATTTTATATAACTGTCAATTGTTTGAAATAACTTTTAGCGATTGACAGAATGCGCGCTGAAAATTCATAGTTAAGACGGGACAACGTCTGTCGGGTCAACTAGTACTTAATAAATCAAAAATAAGTTTCATTAACTGATGGTAGATCTCTCATATGTGAGATTCCGTTTGGATGAAAATAAACAGCGCGCCTTTTATTTCAAGGGGTTTCCAAACGCCGAAGGTCACCGCGGGTTTTGGTTGGGATGCCGGTGTAGGGTTAAGGACTCGGCCAAATGCTCGTTCGAATGATGCTATACTCCTGAGTGTTGACATTGAGCCGTAAGACCGGTGATACAACCGTAATAGTAGCGATAAGGAATTTTTAGGAAGAAAAAAAGGAAAAACGCCGACAGAAACTAATATAACTTTGGACGAATAGGACCACAGCAAGGTCTGCTACTTTAGAGACTTGTCAGGGAAGCAGGAGTGTAAAACATTCAAATTTCGCCAGCTGTTTGTAATAGGGGTAAATGTGTTGCCATTTACTTGACGCAATTCTAGTCTCCTAGAGTAATAGTGCGTTGTTGCTCGCCCGAAGATTTGACCCAAAACCTTAACGCACGAAATACAACTACGTAACTAAAGAATCTTATATTGCCACTAATTTCTATCTACGGTGGAACGATTACCAACCACGCTCATACCACATCCATCCTCTCTAACCCGACGCGTCCCCAGTCGATATCCGAGTTCCTATATAAAAATTTCCCTCAGGATTCTTAACGAAAGAAAAAAAACAAATTCCCTTCTTTGCACAAGACCGTGTTTTGCCAAACCGTAGCTAATACCGAGACGAGATGGCTGTTTAATTATTGATGGCGTTTTTGAAACTGTTTGTCTTTTATGTTAATTTTTACTTTTTTGTCCTCATGATGATAGACTTGGTGTTATGGAATTCTTTGGACCTTAGAGCCTAGAGGCTATTAAGCCTCTAGTAGAGTCTGTCTAGAGGTTTTTTTTTATTGCTTTGAATGACGAGACGAGCTTGCCGTTCACCTGATGGTAAGCGATACGGCCGCCCATAAATAGTAGAAACACCATCCAACACCTTGAATTACAAAGTATTGTTTGGTATTCCACTGCCGCCATCCTGAGACACGAGATGTTAAGTCTCATTATGTCCAGTAGTTACCATGGCTTCAATGTCCTTCAAACTGGAACACAACGGTGACCACACACTGCTGATTGGCGGCAGAAATAGACATAGCGGTGGTACCTTCCCAGGCGGAATCTCACATATGAGAGACCTACCAAATTGTTTTGTCTTACTCCATCTAAGCAACACTGTGCAATTTGAATGACATTATATTCAGTGTTATTGATGGTCCTTCATCATCATCAGGCACATGGCGTCCACTGCTGGAGATATCTCTTCCCTAAAGTGGTCATTAAGTGACTTCAAAAATTTTAATGCAAAATTACTTAAATTCTCATATTTATTAATAAATCACAGGATTTATTGCTTGGTTTTAATTAACCTAATAATAATACTTACCCTCGTGGAAAATTCTAGAAATTCTCCAACATATCTTGACCTATTTATAGGAAATGCAGGTGTATAGAAACTTGTGCTTTACAAATGATTTGTGTGTTTGTGTGCGGGCAGCGATCCGTGCCCGATACGGAGGCTGGCTTGTTCTTGTTTTAATGAATGAACGCTTAGATTGTGGCCCTACCACATGGCATGTACAGGGTGTTGTTGGTTTTCTAAGAAGTTCATTTAAATCGAACTTAAAACCGTTTAGAACAATTCTATTTTCAAATTTTGAATTTGGTTTATTGTTAACTAGATGTCAGTGAAGGACGGTAAGATTATAATTAATGAAATATACTAGATAAACGAATATATCAACCAATCCATGAATCGAAACAAAAGTACACCACAAAAAAAAAACTCAGATTTGATAATAGAAAAGGTAGACCGGCATGGCCGACGTGACAGTTACTGGGGATTACCCAGTATGTTAATTTTTCAATTATATATAGACAGCAGAATATATAGTAATAATAATCCTATTACACTTATACACATTCAGAAGTTTATAAATGTATTTGAATATTTATATCATATCAACTCATGGAAATCTTATGCTTACATTTATACAAAATTACACATAGGTACACCATCATCCGATAGCCTAGTTGGGTGTGGAACGGACTGCCAAGACGAATGTCCGCAGGTTCAAATGGCAAGGGCACACACCTCTGACTTTTCTAAAATCATGTGTGTATTCTTTGTTAATTTATCGTTCGCTTTAACGGTGAAGGAAAACATCGTGAGGAAACCTGCACATCTGAGAAGATCTCTATAGGAATTTCGAAGGAGTGTGAAGTCTACCAATCCGCACTAGGCCAGCGTGGTGGACTAAGGCCTAATCCCTCTCAGTAGTAGAGGAGGTCCGTGCTCAGCTGTGGGCAAGCAAGGGCTGATGTTATGTTATATACACCATCATCATACATTTGTTTATTATTACTCTTATTACGTGTTTTTTACTTTCTTTTATTATGCACCTGCCTCCGTCCTCTCTACACCACCCAAAGGTGGACTGAGAGACCTTTTATAAAAAAACGAAAGTCTTAGTTTCTTACGGTAGGTAGTGGCTTGGGTATATTGCCAAGGTCCATGGGCGATAGTGAATTGCTATTCTATGGGCTGTTGGTTCGTCTGTCTCCGACGCAATAAAAAAATGACAAAAACCTGTTTAAAGATTGCCTGGGTGACGTAGGTGCATTACGACTGTAGTCTCGGGTTCGATCCGACCGGGAAAAATGTCTATTCATTATTAGCCCAAAGACTAGAATTATATAATGATTTCTTATGTATACGCGAATGTTAGACATTAAAATTAAACTATTTTTTGGATTTGTTACGGTATTAATTTTTAGTTTTTTCCCGACGTTTCGAAGACTTTGCAGCCTTCGTGGTCCGGGGACACTAAAATTATGGCCGACATAGCAACATACTCGCCGTGTCACACCATATATAATACGGAAACTGAATGCATGTTGTTGTCTCTGCCCTCTTCTGACAAAAGGCGTGTGTAAAATCAATTTTTCAGCGCCGTCTGCTATAAATTATTTAGCCAACACGCAACACCCTGTACGCCGCGGGTCATATCGCGCCGATTGTTGCGCGACATGCGACACGCGTCCATTGTCGTTTTGTCGCGCGCCCATTGTGTCCACTACGCTTGGCCGCCCATACATCGGAGACGGTGTACCGCTTCCGTGTGTATTAGATAATATTTCGTATTGCCATTGTCTATTGGTTGTTTTAAGTTAGGGGCAAATGGTCTCGTAAATGGTGGTTTACTGGTGGTCTCTCATATGGGAGAGTCGGCCTGGGTTGGTACCACCGCAAACTATCTCTGCTGCTAAGCAACAGTGTGTAGTTACTGTTGTGTTACGGTTTGAAGAATATTGTAGCCATTGTAACTACTGGACTTAATAAGACTTAACATCTCATGTCACAGGATGGCGAGCGCAGTGGAATACCAAACAATACTTTGTAATTCAAGGTGTTGGTGTTTCTACTGTTTATGGTCGGTCATATTGCTTAATATTAAGCGGACGGCAAGCTCATCACGTCATGAAAGCAATAAAAAATATAATAATAGTAATTAATTGGTGATATCGTATACAACGTGTAAAGCCCGACATAGTGGCCAGTGTGTGTCGCGTTCCGGGATCACTATGTGTATATCAAACCAGGCCGGCATAATTGTATCGACTGGTGAGGTAATCATCTCTCGTTAGTCAGTACTCTATCTGAACCCTTCGCCACTTACTATCAGGTGCTATGTTTTTCGAGCAACATGTATTTATACATGTATGAAATCATCCCAACAGCAAAAATATCGAGTCATCAAATACACGTAATGTCATACCTAGCTCTTTATTGAAATATACCATTATACATCATACATATAATTTATTTTCATCATTCATTTACATAATCGAGAAAATGGAACATAAATATACATATTATTAAGACTAAATGTCATTACAAATTATACATGACCACAGCATGCAAAATATATAATTACATTACGTGTTACAAATTATACACAACCACAGCATGTAAATTGAAATTTAACTGATTTGATTTACCTTCATCAAGTTGTTACATCTGTATCAAGCAGTTTACCCTACAAGAAAAATCGCCGGGAGATCCTCAATCAATTTCCTCAACCCATCGGAGGTTCATAAGTTTTTTTTTCGTCTAATATTGTTAGTCCGGCCACGAGCGTCCCACGGGTGAGATTTTCCCATAAATTGACCGACTTAAGTGATTCCTTCGCCCCTGAACCCCGTTTCAATCTTTCAATCCCTCAGCGGATACTTTTTATGCTACCCTGGTATTTTTCCTTGTTGCGGCTTCGAATAATGGATGGAAGGGTTTGATTGGCAGTTGATCTGTTTGGATTTATTGACGTCTTGTTATGGCAATGTGTTGGTAGATATATAAGCATGTATGATCGACATACGTTTTCTATAGAAAATGTTGGAAAAATATTTTTTAGATATAAGAATGACTGAATATATTTGTTTAATACTAATATGTACCTATATTATGAACCTATCGGAGTATTTAGTTATAAGTATATAACAACATTGCGTTTCATTTTGATTGAGACCCTACATTGTACTGTGTTGCACCTTAAAATGACCTAATTTCAGCAAGATACATCAATTTCCCTGGAAGTTGTTAAGTTTTTGAAAGCTTAAATTGACATTCTAAATCTAAAGATTATAATTGGTAAAGGAATATGTTTTATAGTGCCTTATAATTTTATTTATATGATGGCCAGTTATTTAAAAAAAAACAATATTCATAACCTTCATACAAGACCTACACACACTATTACCATAAACGATGCCAATTCATAGACAATCCAATCTCGAAGACCATTTGTAAAAAAGCGTCAATTTTTCACTACGGCAAGGGCTAAGGGTCGAGATAAATACGCGCCATTGACATCCTAAGTGCAGCCGTTGGCGATTTGAAGGCTTGTCCCCTTTCCTTATGGTTTGATGGTTTTATCGGTTGTCTATTGACATGTGACAGGCTTATAATGATGTATTTTGTTTTATATATAAAAAAAGACAACTATAAAAATATATAAACATCATACTGGCTGAAAATTTTTCAAGCAGTTCGTGTTTTTTTTTTATGAGTTTAGAATTTATTTACGTGTTAAAACTCTAAGGTTTACTGGTGGTAGGATATTTTATATCCGCCCGGATAGCGATTACCGTACACAAGGTATTAAAACCCGCCATAGTGGCCCACGTAAGTGTGTTGCGTTTTGGGATTAGCTTGTGTATATTCGGTTCTAACAGGCCGCCATAACTGTGTCGACTGTCAAGGGATAATCATCTATTGTCAGTGGACATTCTATCGAACCTCACTCCATTTACCGTTAGATAAACTTTGCCGCACCACTAAAAAACAAAAAAAAAAATTATTTTTTTCTAGACTCGCTAAAACTAAAAAAAGACAAGTTAAATCAGCTTTTGTAGACGTAAATACATTTTATTGATATAACTTTTATATTCTGTATTGCTATTTGTATAACAGCATAAGGCTATATGTTTTTGTTTCAATATCGAAACTCTGAAGCAACATTTTATCACAAAACAGAAACTATTGCAAAAATGTATTGAACGGTATTTTATAATAGCCTATCAGAATCACCTTATCGTGAAAGGGGAAACGTATTGCAATAAAGATAAAATAAAGTTATTTTTTCCAAACGCCGAATACACATCTTCATATTACACCGTCATGTAAAACACGAGTTGAATACCTTCTTATTAGTTTTACTTGTTTTTTTTTACGTTTACGCCAATTTTTCTCAAAGTGTTTGGCAGAGGCGCAACTAATGCATCAGTTTTCACTGTTTGTATTCCGTCCCATGATATGATAGGAATTAACCTATTAAAAAATTTACCATCCCATGATCTGATTGGAGCGAAACTATCTAAAAAAATCTTTTACGCTCATAAAAAGTTAAATGCAACCATAATTATTTCTAGTGTTTACGCGAATGAGACATTAAAATAAAACTATTTTTAAGATTTTATAATTTCTCCCTATTACAGAGAAAATTATAATATAAAATCCGCAAAATAGTTTTATATTAAAGCAACCATAATTGTTGGTATAAGAGTGTCCCCATGCTCCTCTATAGACCATATAAAAACAAAAAAAACTCAACGTTACACGACGGTGTACAACCCGTACGATAAAGTGCGGACGGCCGGGGGCAAGTGGGTTAAAATGGTACATCACGGTATAAAACACCCCCGCTGTCCATAAATATCCCAGTTCGGAAGTTGGTCTGTTAGCGGTCGGCAATTTTTACCCCGTGACCACTTTTATTTATCGCCGATGCGCTTCGGGGGTTATCTTGTGTTAGATGTTTATAAAGATTTTGTTTTGTGTTTTTTTATATGAATGACAAGCGCAAGCGCGCGCACGCAGTATTTAAGCTAAAATTACTGTCTCGGTGGAGTAGTTGTATTGCGGTACGACTGCAATGCTCTCGGGTTCATATCTTGGGTTAGGCAATGTAATTTTGTTTAGTATGCCCGGAGTCTTAAGTTTGTATCCGATATGGCGATAGGCACGCCCCCTATCACATCATGGGATGGAATACACAGGCGAAAGTGGGCGCCCTGGTTGAACTTCTACCTATACCTTCAGAAGTGATGGCATGATCTGTGTTTGTTTGATTTTCTTTCAAATATTATTAATTTATAGTGAGTCTGCTTTGGTACTTCGTCTACGTTTCATTAACCAACCAATCACTGTTGTATTTGATACTTGAACATTTAAGTTAATGTTTCAATTTGGAGATTCATCATTAGTTCATACTTAACAATAGTGTAGAAGGTACATTGCTTCATAGTAGATGGTATTTCTGCACTCTTTTTTATAGTGAATGTGCTATTATCACTATTGAACAATGTCCAGCGTGGATACTCATACATTCCTCCAGTTTCACCTTACTATTTTTTTTAACCGTCAAGGAAGCAAGGAGCTCTCAATTCGCAACCTTTTTTTATGCACAAAAATACTATTATTATCGCAATATTTATGATATTCCAACAAATTGACTCAGACAACAATCTTTATACAAAACAGCGGATTCAGTTTATCATCCTCGTGACCCTACATCCATTTTTCTATTTTATTACGATCGTAGAACTATTTTACGACTATTGTAAGAATATCAAAACACGATCTATACGAGAAACGCTTCGGGCAATGCGTAAATCTGTTGCAGTGGGAAATAGGAAAAAATGGCCATTTAACCCTCTCACCCTCCGCCGAAATAAATCTATGCTCGATAGTAAATTAAAAAGTTTTTGATTGTGTTTAAATTGTCTTTGGGAAAGTTTTTTGTGGTTTTATTGTCTTTTTTGTTTGGATTGTTTAATGTTATTTGTTCTAAAAATGTATTTTATTGTTAGTGATTGTACTTATTCGCTTCGCGACTGATTTTTCATTGATATTCTTCCTGAAGGATATCGTAGTCATGAACCTAATAAGATAATATGAACGCAATATAATTGAAAAAATATGTAAAGATCAATTAAAGTATGATAAAATGCACCGGAAATGATGCATCACTGATAACCTTTTTTAAAAATGGAACAGCATTTCTATAAAATTTATTGGTTCTTATCTTGTCACGTCACGTTCGACAATAACCACATATCCAATATAAAACGAACAGTCCAAGAATGTTCTTAATTTAAATTTTTGATTCCGTCTCAAACGGCACGCTCGTGACTTTTCAGCGCTGCAATATCACCACCCCTTTTTAATAAAGTTAGACGGCATACAAATAAATTCGCTTTAAGCGGACGCTTAAAGCACGGAAGTCATAAAGTAGCGAGCAGTTGATTGGTTGAGAAATTAGTGTTTGGTGAAGAATTTATCGGGAAAAATTATTAATGCAAAAGTAATGGAGTTGTCGAAATGTGCTTTGGAGACATCGACTAATTAAAGGGTGAAAAGATAATTACTTTGGAAGAAGTAATTAGGAGATGTGACGTCAATCAAGTCCATTAATGTCACTAGCTTCGGATTACATTGCGATTCAAGTAAAAATAACTTTGCAGTGAAATGCTATTGATGGCATACAATTTCACGCTAATTTTTTATACGACCAGTTATAACAAGATGCCAACTCCTCATAAACAAATTGTCTTGGACAAGACAAATCTACTGTAACGTTTCTAATTACGATAAACTGATTAATAACTAATCAATCGACTAACCCATCTTAATAATCAACTCTCGCACACAGAATTAACAACCTAAAACGGAATTCCTTGTTCCATCCACGTCCACTTAGGGCCCTTAACATTTCCATATTAAATTTTCCACGTCCTTACAGCACGTGAGTGGCGAAACAGAAAATATTAACAAAAGAAAGTCCAAGCTTTTATAAAATTAAAAATGTTGCGAATGTAATGATATTAAAATTCAGCGCTTATGTACAGACGGGACATAATATTTGTTTTAAGCAGAGGTGGCGCCCTCGTAAACTTATTAAAATATTTCCAGGTATATTTAATTAGTGCTCGCCATACGTCCCCACTCTCCCCGACGCCGTGTATTGTTTTGAGGTAGATTTTTCGTTTTAGGTTATGGTAGAATGCGGTTAATTGAAGCAGTTTTGGAATTTGGATCACCAGCAATAAAATACATTAATATGTGATTAAGAATAGACAAACAGAAGGCAATATTTTTATCATTACAAGGCGATCAGAAAAATGCGCAGAGACCAGAAATCGAAAATGGTTGCAAAAATAGAAATCAAAATTAACACGAAACTTCATTAGTAAGGGCCTCTCTTACTACCAAATTAGATTTCCAAATATTATCTATCACATAATTAACTAGCAAAAATCAGTTCTAATACAATAAAACTAAAATATAAACATTATATTTGGTGAACTAACAAGGCCATCCTTTACCGAACCGGGCGCGCGACTTCAGAAAAATGGAAAATAATGTGAAATTCACAAATGAAGCGAGCGCGGACTTGATGTTTACTGAGGAACTGGGTTCCGTATTTAATATTAAACTAGCTGACCCGACAGACGTTGTCCCGTCTTATTTATGAATTTGCAGCGCGCATTCTGTCAATCGCTGACAGTTATTTCAAACAATTGACAGTTACATAAAATTAATATTTTCGTTAAGTTTTTTTAAACTTTCTAATTTTCCGCGCGATTTTTTGAATTTTTTCTTTCATAAAAACCTTCTCCTGACAATAGCAAACACAACAAAAAAAAATAGTGAAATCGGTCCAGCCGTTCACGCGTGATGGCGTGACCAAGGGAAATAGGGATTTATTTTTATATATATAGATTAAATTCCATTAATGATAGTCAATGGAAGCAAGCGCGGCGTTGGACGTCCACCTGTAAAGTGGGCAGAGGACTTCATAAAGGTCCCAGGAAGATGGATGTATGCAGGCCGCTTTCACAAGTCCGTCTGGATATCTTTAGGGGAGGTCTATGTTCAGCAGTGATGATGATGACCGAATGGATATACAGCCGCATTTTGACATTGCGTTACTAAATGAAACCACATACTCGTCTTCACCTTTCCAGACATCGTTTCAAATTTTATCCATTAATAATGAGTATTTTCACGAAAAATCCTGGTTTTAGTTTTCTGATTTTTTTATTATTTGGTAGTTTAATGCGAATATGGCGTGTGCGTGGGTATATTTCTGACTGAAAGTATGATGATGCTGCTGCAACGAATTCTGATGATGAATGATGATAATAATATGTGAAGAAGTCTGGAAAGTTCTCTATAATAATTTCGAGGGTGTGTGTAGTCTACCAATTCACTCTAGGCCAGCGTGGTGGACTAAGGCCTAATCCCTCTCAGTAGTAGATGAGGCCCGTGCCCAGCAGTAAGGCAGTCTGTAACACCGGGCTGATGTTTTTATTACTATTAAGTAAGTAGGCAATTAACTCTGAAAAACATTTAATACAAAATATGTACCATTAAAACATTAATGGCCTAAAAATATATGATTTTCCATAAATTATTCTATGACATATTAGATTTGTTTAACACACAACGCCTTTTGATCTCCGAAGGGGTAGACGTAGGCACACTAGTGGACTTTCCACCGTATGCATTCCATCTTATAATGTAATATGGTGCGAAACTGTCTCTATATCGGGTACAAACTCCAGACTCCGGGCTGATACTGAGTAGAAGAACCTAATATCACTTTGCCAAACCTGGGGATCGAAATCTCAGTATTGCAGTCGTACCGTAACACAACTACGCAACAGTACCGATGCAGTTTTTTGGTACTTTTCGAATTATGAGAAAATGTTCTTTAATCTAATATTTTTGGTGAGAACTCCACAATTGCATCATTTCTATTAAAAAAAAAACACTCATAAATAGCCCAGAATTGCATATTTTTTTTAAATGCTTATTCTTCCTTTTTATGTGCTTTAGCCTAACGTATAAAAAACTATGTACCCTAATATATTTTCGGTAATAAATAAAAATAAAAACATGTAAAATCTAAACTCAACACATCTTAATAAAATATTCCATTATAATTATTCTATTCAGTCTTAAAAAAATGGTTCTTTAAAATCTTGTCGCGCAACTCCGAAACACGAGAAAAAAAGCCACCCAGGCTACACCTGTGCAACGGGTATTATTTCATAATTTAGCCAGCGTACGGTAACCTAACGATATTTTTATATTATGCAACACTAATTAATAAAGGTTTTGTTCTTGGGTTGCTAAATGTTGCTGGAACTATTATTTTTTGGTGTAGTCATTTTTATTTCAGTATTGAATGTAGATTTCATTGAATATGCTTTGTAATATAAATGTACTAACTAATTATAACATTTGTGGATTGTTTTTAGGTTTGTTCTTGGGTTGCTAAATATTCCTGAAATTAGCGCATTCAAACAAACAAACAAAAAAACTTCAGCTCTATATTGTAATAGTACAGATTTGAACGTAGATTTTATTGTATTGTAAGTAATATAAATGTACTTACTAGTTATAACATTTGTTGAATTACTTATAAGTTATTTTCTTGGGTTGCTAAATACTGCTGGAACAATTTTTTTTCGGTATTGAATAGCTACAATATTTTAAGGACTTTTATACTACAAAAAATTTCCAACAGACGAATTAGCGAGCAACACCTATCTTCAAAAATTAAACAATAACCCTACATTATCCAAAGCAATTCTAGGCTGAAAACTATCTCGAAATACCTCTAATACTACATAAAATCCTGTTTTAAACAAATAGTAATTTGCAAACAAGGATAAAGGCTATTAAGATGTTTTCGCAGTTTCATGCGTCTTGCTTACCGCGAGAATGTTTTAAGTCATGCACAGATTTATAAGTTTAGTGCTTAAGTTACACGCCATTGACGCAGGCATGTTCATAGAGGGAGATTTAAACCATTTAAACCATTTATTTCTCTACACACACATAAATACAACAAAAAAAGTATAAAAGAAAAAAAAAACACACACACACACAGTTAACAATACCAGGCACAAAACTGATTGCTTGCACGATGTAGAAGGGATACCAGCTCAGTATACACTGCAAAACAGCACTGATTTTCAGCTGAATCCCACTGTTATTATAGCACAACAATCTACCTAGATCTATTAGATTCATTAAAATGTACATGTGATTTAGAGATTTTATAAAGATGTTATTGTTTTGGTATATGCGATGTTTTAACAAATGACTGGTGGTAGGTCTCTCATATGTGAGAGTCCGCCTGGGCACCAACGCAATGTCTATTTCTGCCAAGCAGCAGTGTGTAGACATTGTGTTTCGGTTTGAAGGACATTGTAGCCAGTGTAACTACGGGACATAATAAGACTTAACATCTCACGTCTCAGGATGGTGAGCGCAGTGAAATACCGAACAGTACTTTGTAATTCAAAGTGTTGGATGGTGTTTCTACTATTTATATGAGGGCTAGGTTTCTAAGTTATATGTGGGTTAGGTTTTGCATGACCAGGCCTGCTAAACCGAGGCTATCACACAGAATTTATGATTTTTTATTACATAATGATATCATCTACAAGCTTACCTTGGTAAAACAATCAGAAGGCTTTAATTTTGTAGCCCCTTTTTAAAAATAATCTGATGGAAAATAAATAATCATAAGCAATCCAACCAAACGACCTTATAGCAGTCCTACGTATCTATATTGTAATGCAATAAGAGTACTGAGACTAAATAAAGAGCAATCACAGTATTGTTACTAAACAAAATTAACAATAATTGTACACTTTTTTGCCGATGGTAGGATATTTTATATCAGCCCCGATAGCAACCATCGTACACAAGGTGTTAAGACCCGCCATAGTGGCCCACGTATGTGTCGCGTTCCCGGATCAGCCTGTGTATATCCGATTCCAACAGGCCGGCATAATTATGTCGACTGCCGAGGGGTAATCTCTTGTCAGTCGACATTGTATTGTACCCCACTCTACTTACCATCAGGTGTAGTAGGGTCACTTTCCCATGTACGTATAAAAAATACTCTAATACAAACATTGGACTTCATTACAATCACTGTCTACATTCTCTCTTCTATGAGAAAGAAAAAAATAAAATACGTTTACTGCGGTAACATTCACTAAACATAAATTATAAGTATTAAAAGTAATTATAGTAATTTAAAATAAAAGGAAAAAAATAAAAATAAAATGTCATAACACTAATAGCCTAACGGGTACAATATGAAATATAAAAAAAAAATACTACTAATATGTTTTTTATTGATATTTCAGTGCCCTAATATGAACACCCAACGCATAAGGGTAGTTGTACACGGGCCGCGATGCAATCGCCGCTCTAAGACAACCTTAGACACCATACTTCACCTGCACTCACAATTAGTTGCCGCGAGGTGGCAGGTAAAACTACGCCACACGGAAAACTGTGGAGTTGGTATTGGTTTGAAAAAAATTTAAAAATTGTAGATTAGATTTTTGTTGAAATATTTTTAAACCAAATATTTTATTATTTAGGAGTATAAAAGCTTTTGATTTTATAACTACTTTCTTAATCAAACTAGTTTATTATAATCTATACTACTTTTGGGAAATGTGGTTTGTAACAAGAAATATCTCAGAGTTTTTGTTTAGTATATTTTATTACCAAACATATTTAAAACTTAAGCATTCCATGGATTCTGATTTATGGTAATGAAATAAAATGAAATGAAATGCTTTATTTGAACCTTTAACATTATTTGGATTCCGTCAATATTAACTCTATCAGTTCGTAAAGCAGTTCTCACTAGAGAAGAACGGGCAAGAATCTCTGGTGTTGTTCAGGTATAGTTAAAGACCTCATAGGAATTACATGCATGAAGATAAATAGAAGTAAGTCCATCGAATTAACACCCAAAATCCCAACCATGAAATATAAAAATACCTTTAAAAATAGAAAAAATATTTTGTACCAAAATCTTTTTTCGTTTAAAGTCTAAATGCCGCTCCACACCACCGCTGTTTGTTGTTGGAGACGTCCCAGCGCCAGAAGTCGTTAGTAACAAACTCCACACATTTGTGTCACCGGATACAATCCCATTATAATTTAAAATTTTTAACCTCATCTATTCCCGTTTACGCCCAAACTGTCGCCAGTTTCCTCTTTGATGACTTTATGATTATATTTTTTGAGTTATAAAAAATGCATAAATTCTCTTTTTTATGTTCGGATTTTGTAAAGAAATTAAATCGTCGTTTGTTCTAATTTTAAACTGTTTATGTTATATTGAACAAACGGAATTAAAATGAAAAAGTTTATTTATAATATTTAGTCATTTAATTACATAATTTTATGATTTGTATATTATGTTGACAATGATTAAAATTAATTTAATTTACTTGACAAATTATTTTGAAACCATAAAAAGGATTACCGAAAACCATCTTGAAATAAAATAAATTAATCATAGCTAAAATAATAAAACTAATTGAAAACAGTCTTTTATTTTTGCATTGTAAGACAACATATTTTTCAAAAATCGAATTGGAACGGTTCATTAAATACTTTTCCACCAATAACTCCATAGTCTTATAATTTGTCATCCTTGAATCATATCAGGCTAAAGGAGAAGGTATGAAGAACATAGTTTATACCCCAATTATGCCATTAAATGCCGCCATAACGGAAAGAACTGGCGATTAATGGCGAGTCGGACACGGTACATGAATTGTGAGCACTGCATTGGTCCATTAGCGATTATTGTCCAACTTTTGCGCTAACAAAGTGGACCGGATGGCGAGTTAGAGGCACTGGAAAGGACTTGCCAAATATACAAGGTCATTTTTTATTGCTTGGAATGGCGAGACGAGCTTGCCGTTCGCCTGATGGCAAGCGATACGACCGACCATAAACAGTAGAAACACCATACAAAACCTTGAATTACATTATTGTTTGGTATTCCACTGCGCTCGCTATCCTGAGACGTGAGATGTTATGTATTATTATGTCCAGTAGTTACACTGGCTACAATGTCTTTCAAACCGGAACACAACAGTGATTACACACTGTTGCTTGGCGGCAGAAATAGACATTGCGGTGGTACTTACCCAGGCGGATTCTCACATATGAGAGACCTGCCAGCAGTATTTTGACATTGCGTTATTAAATGAAACCACATTCTTATATGCTTGGAAATAACACTTTACAATAAGTTACTTTTGCCGTAGACGTAAATATGAAAGTGAAATTTTCGAACAAAATAAATATTAATAAAAAGTAATTTTAATTTTACGCGTCCTAATGCCACTACAACTGCTCTAAGAGAATTCATCACATCGGCAACATCATACTTTCAGTCTGAAATACACTCACACACACGCCATATTCGCATTAAACGACAAAATGATAAAAAAATAAGTAAAAATTAAAATCGGGTTTTTTGGTATTATTATTAAATGATTATTGACACAATTTCAGCAAAGGTGAAGACGAGTATGTGATTTCATTTATTAGCGCAATGTCAAAATTCTAAAATCTGAACACCCCGTTTTCTTCCTTAACACTTTTTTCTTATTTTACAGCAAGCAGGGCATTCAGAATCTTTGTTATAAAATAAAAATCTGTCCAAAATTCTATAGAATTTTTAAACACTAATAAAACCATGCCACATCTAGTTCTCTACATCATCGGCGCTGGACACAGCGAATGCCAAATACTTTGTAGTTATTTAAGCGTCTCTTTATTTATTGCTATAGTATCGAACGAGCGTACTATTCATTTGGTAAGGAGCGTAACGCTTCCTGCGTTATATGTCTTTGTTTTTGATATAATTATGTTACATGACATCCTATTGAATTATGATTTTAGTGGGAGTTATGAAGTTTAAAAATTTTCTAAGTCTGTCGTAGGAAAAGTCGGTCGATCGTTTCGTCTTTTCCCAAACATTAAGGTGTTTCAGGGAGCGATAGCGTAGTTGGATGTGGAACAGGCTGTCGAGACGAATGTCCGCAGGTTCAAAACTCAGGGGCACACATTTCTGACTTTTCTTGCTTGCTTTAACGGTGAAGAAAATCATCGTGAGGGAACCTGCATACCTGAGAAGTTCTCTATAGGGATTTTGAGGGTGTGTGAAGTCTACCAATCCGCACTAGGGCAGCGTGGTGGACTAAGGCCTAATCCCTCTCAGTAGTAGACACGATCCGTGCCTAACAGTAGGACAGTATAAAATACAGGGCTGATATAGTGAAGGTGTTTCAGTCAATATTTAGACGTCATATTAATAGATGCAGATCAATTTCGCTCTTAAGTACGATATCAACTGAGACGTTGTCAAATTAAAATCACCATTAAGATGCTGCTGATGATGGTGATGCTTCTATCTTCAAGTTTTTGAGGATCACCTTTACTACATTGTCAATAAAGCATACAATGTGTTATGGTATACATGTTGATAAGTTGTTGTTGATTGCACCAGGCGTTGGCTGTTTATTAATTTGTTCAGCCCCCGTATTGGTGTTAGGGCTCGTGCATACTGAGATTTTCAGAACATTTATTTATAAAGCAGTGTTCTATATTTACTATAGGATTTTGTATATATATAATATTGGCGCTGTTTTATATACCTCTGGTACTGGCAACTGGTCTCCGCTACTACCGACAGAGTTTAGGCCTAAGTCCACCACGCTGGTCTAATACGGATTGCCAGATTTTAATTACCTTTGAAGTTTTTAAAGAACTTCTCAGGTATGCAGGTTTCCTCACAATGTTTTCCTTCGCCGCTAATGAAAGCGTTAATTCACAAAGAACAACACATTACTTTACAAAAGTCAAAGGTCCGTGCCCTTGGGTTATAAACCTGCGGACATTCTTCTAGATGGTCCGGATTTTGTATATTTTAAAATAATGAACTCTTGCAAACGTTGATGGTAAAATTACTGCATATTAATATACATCGCACGTTTCATATCATGCCAATCCGTATATTACCAACTTGATGGAAAGTTACTTTACCTGTGGCACTAACCTTCGTATTATTTTAATACAGATGTAAGCAATTTTTTTTCCTAATAGTTTACAAGACTAGATAAAAAGTAAAAATAACATAGAAAATTTTGAATTACAAAAAAATGCTTGATATATTTTGCACTGCGGTTTTAATTTTGGATATAGACTTATAATACCAAAAATTCAGTTAATATATTGCCTTTTCTGAAAGTAGTATAATATTAATGAAAATTAGAGTTGCATTATGCACGCGTCCTTACCGAATACGCAATTGTCCGGTCGACCGGCCGCTCCGTTGGACCGGTGTTCGACCGGACGCATACGTTCGCACCGGTCATCCGGAATGATCCGGACATATGGCGCTTTTACCGTAAATGTAGTTTTGTTTTCAATTCGAAATTTATTGGATGAAATGTATGTGAATTGGTAAAATAGATTGTAGAGTTAGAAAGCTGGGTTCAGTGGACAGGTATATGGGCTGTGGGACGAGAAGTCTTGAATTTCGGTTGGAAATTATGTAGATTTTTATATCATGACTAACTTTTGCTGGCGGCTTCGCTCGCGTGAAGGAGTTTTTCGGTATATTTTCTTCCGACTTACTTGATACGTATTATTATACTATGACCAAATTATACAAAATCATTATAAATTGAAGTCTATGCTTTATTCTGATCTATAAACAATATTATTGTAAAGTTTCATCCAAATCCGTTCAGTAGTTTTTTCGTGAAAGAGGAACATACATACATCTAAACTCAAAAACTTTCGCATTTGTAATATTAGTAGGATTTTCTTACACACACACACACACACACACAACATCACGCATTTATCCCCGAAGGGGTATACAGAGGCGCAACCAAGGCACCCACATTTCGCCAAGTGTGTTCCGTCCCATGATGTGATATGGGGCGAGCCTATCGCCATATCGGGCACAAATTCCAGACTCCGGGCTGATACTGAGCAGAAAAACACCCAAATATCACTTTGCTCGACCCAGGATTCGAACCTTAGGACCTCAGAGCGCTGTCGTACCGCGCAAGCAGTACAACTGCGCCACCGAGGCAGTCAGGTAGGATTTTCTTGGTTCTCCTAAATTGTTCTTAGGAAAACGACCAGTCGTAAATCGCAAATAAATAAGCCGGTTCCTCTCACGTGCTATCATTGTCTTTAAAAACTTATGTAAAGAGAGACAACTGGTCGAAATAAAGACCAACTTTCCCTAATTCCTTTAACCTTTAATTGACATTCATGATTCTTCTCATATGGTTGATTATGGACTATGGAGATTATTTTATCAGATATAATTAAAAATATAAACTGCCAGTACATAACGATATTCCCTGTAATTGCTAAAAATCCGAACCCAACTTAAAATAAACAAAAAACTACAAATCCATCAATCCCGGGCTATCTCAACCTGTACTGACCCGGTTATCCGTGAGTCCGTCGTGTCGCCGGCCCGGGTAATTTATCACCGGACTATTAGAACCCTTGCTCCGAGGGATTTGTTTGGGAAGAAAAATGGTTTGTAATTGGCAATGTTTTGATATAGCCTCTTGTGATAGTCAGTTTTTTTTTGTCAAGGCATTCTATTTTTGAATATTGAGAAACGATTTAAAAGTATTTGTCTATGAACAAGGCGTTCTTTTTTTGAATTCACGTTGTGACGTTAATTTGTTTTATCTATTGTTGTGGCTTTCTATTTATAAGTATTTAAAAGAAACTCACTAATTTTACTTCTTGATTCTTTCCTAATCGGCCACGGCGGCCGATCTCAACGAAGATTAGTCACGCAGGAGATATTTTAGTGCATAAGTGTATCGCAATACACGGGTGCACTTTCTGTTCCTTCACTCTCATAGTCCGGTGAAACGGCAATTCGACAATATCGGAAAGAGACCAGGCGCAGGACCAGAAAGGAAGGTGTCATTCCTCTAATTTCCTAGCTCAAAACTGCAACTGATTAATTTTTAAGGTGTAAAATACTGGTCACGAATATTTTTGGCCCGACCCGGGAATCGAACTCCGGACCTCAGTGCAGTAGTCGTATTCGTATACAATAACTACACCACCGAGGCTATAGTCAGTTGCACAGTCGAGCTACCTCTGTGGAAAATAAATTAATTCAACGAAAACTAAACATCACAAAGCATGAAAGTTTAAAGGGCCAGGGGTCCGATGACCGATGACTCCTATAACTCACCCCGTATTAGCGCCCTATAGTTGGTATGAATAATGTCATGAGGAAATTTGTGACTCTCCGTGAGTAGTCAATGATAACTTGCGAATGGATTTGCGTACGTCCTATTAGGTTTTGAGATGGGAATTGAAGTCTTAAATGCGCGCTATATGTCAGAAATGTTAATAAAAATCTGTACAGGAACATTGGGTGCTAAATGAACATCTTTATTTTGAATATATTGCTACAATAAGTTTCTCGAACCATTGGGTAAAATAAAGAAGTGTAAGTTTCTACCAAAATAAATTTTATCAATAATAATTTTACTTTCACACGCCCCAATGGTATTGCTATTGCTCTTAAAGAATTCGTTGTAGTAGCAACATTACAGTCAGCAACACACTCGTGCGCACGCCATATTCGCACTAAACAGCTAAATGATCAAAAAATCTGAAAAGTAAACCTGGGATTTTTGGGGAAAATATTTTTTCTTCATGAATGATATTTGACATAATGTTAGCAGATGTAAGGTCGAATATGTGGTTTCATTTATTAACGCAATATCAAAATGATCCTGTATTTATAAGTCATGGACGTATCTAACATTATAAAATAAGTGCGGCTTCGCGTGGCATTGGCTTTTGTCAGAAGAATGGTGTAGGTAATTTTCCGATATAAAAATTGAAATTTACTATATGTATCTCTGTGCCAAACTTCAACAAAACAGTTTAGCAGTTTCAATGTTTACTTTTTACCCATATATCAACACAAAAATTGGTTTTTATTATATTTAGCAGTCAGATTTGATTGAACAATTCGTTAAAACGCACACTGATTTGCAATAAGCGATCCCAAACTCAACCTTTAATCTTATCCCGAGAATCACTAAATCAAAACTCGTTTGTAAATATGTCAAAAAAACCTTGTTCTGATTGGTCAATTTTTGCTATAGATCGAAAAAAGCGATCAAGCGCAGTTGTAAATGTAACATCAAGATCATGGTTTAAAATAAACCCATCTGAAATGTTTATCTAACACAATATGCAAAAAAATCCACGTGCTTAATAAATATCATAATACAACAACAGTACACGTTAAATATATTCATCCCAATACCCAGAGGGGACTGTCTGAGGATATTACACATCCAAAAAGCTTTGCCAATGACAAATAGTGCGCCCCCATCGTAGTCGGCGTTTTGACAATAAATAAGAGGCAATACGAAGGAAACAAGTGTATGCGTGTGTTGTTGGAGAAGTGGGAACGTTGGGGTGATAGCGAAAAGTCTAGAACTTTAAAAAATAGATTTTAGAAGTAGGTGCGTTAGTTTAACTATTTGAATTGACTGTGTTCTTTCTTATTCGAGCTATGGATCAGGGAAAATGGTAAAGTCATTGGTGGATATTTATCGCTGAGTTGACTGTTTAAGTCAGTACTCGAGGAAGATAAAATGTTCATGCACTATAATATAGTTTATGTACTGGAATATAGTTTTTGTATTGAACGAATTACACAACTTTTTTGATGAAAAAATCAAAACTTTAATTTTAATTTTGTAAGAAAAACTACTTGTTTCACTCACTGATTGTCACACATTCACTTTTATACACTCGTCACCAAATGAATAAAAACACCACACTTTCACTTGTTAAATAGTCACAATTTATTTAGAAAACTCAGACCAGCATAATCACCTTACAAGCGACCAACAAAACTGCCCCTTTGGCAGACGAACATTCATTTAAATACAATATTCCCTCTCCAACAAGTAGTGCTGTCAAACAATAACTTGTTATTTTTGTGAAAATACCTTACTTTTATTTAAATATTTCTAAAACCCTACACTCGACCGTCCTGACAATGTGTATGTCCCCATACACGTATACTTTAGTATGAATACCCTACACTAGGCCTAATGAGACAAAAACACCCTAATTACATTCATCTGATCTTACTATACAACATTCATGATTTTGGCAAACCAATCAATTGTCACCCCAAAAAAAAAAAAATAACCAGCACATTTCATAAACCATGATCCTTCGAATAATTAATTATTTACTATCACCTACTCTATCAGACCATGAACCAATCACTTCTCATGTCTGATTAGAGCGCTACTTTAGGCGAACCAATCAATTCTCGCCAGACTTTTGCTCTATCAGGTCTTGAACCAATCAATTCTCAAGCCTGATCAGAGCCAACATAATTTCAAGCGAACCAATCAATTCTCGCTTGGAACTCCTTGTTATTCCATCAGGTCATGAACCAATCACTTCTCATGCCTGATCGGAGTGACAATACCTCAAGGCACCAATGTTACTCTCCAACCATCGATCAACTTCATCAGTAACATCAGTTCATCTGTAACAATCAATCGTTCTGTAGTATAACTATACATTGAAATTTATTCTATTCTACATCATTTGATTCGTCAATATCAGAATTTTCACTGGAATCTGATTTATCATGTAATTGTAACGCGGCTACATGCACCCAAGGCAGCATTCGCTCTGCTGCGACAGTAGTTGTTCTTTTGATTGTATTACCACTAAAACCAGGAATAGGTGCTACTTTATATCTGTCCTGACCTAGAGCTTTGATCACACGGAAAGGTCCTATATATGCTGGAAGAAGTTTTTTACTTTTTCCGTCGTTATTATATGTTATTTTTGTAATTTTAACCAAGTCTCCTTCATTGTATACCTTAGCCGGGCGTTTATTGCGGTCGTAACGTTCTTTCTGTTTCACTTGTTCCTTATCTATATTTTGTTTAACCTGATTATGAATTGTGTCAACATCTATATCCTCTCGTAACTCCTCTAAAATCTCATTTAGCCCAGCGTGAATTTCACCATTCACAAATGTACCGAACATGACTTCAACCGGCTTCCTGCCGATAGTCTTCTGAACAGTATTATTAAGTCCCCATTGTATTTTCCCTACCTGACTATCCCAATCCCTTTCATCATTATTTAATGTCTGCGCCTTTAACGAATTTAGAATCGTCCTATTGTATCTTTCTACCTGACCGTTCGATTTTGGACTAGAGACTGCATTTAATATGTGTTTCACACCCTTATCGTGACAATATCTTTTAAAAGAGTTGGAAGTAAAGCAACTTCCACGATCACTTATTAAGCGATCAGGTACTCTGAATGTATAAAATATATCGTCTAAAATACGAATCACATTTTGTGCGTTTGTATTTCGAACTGGTTTAATAAAGACAAATTTAGTAAACGCGTCTACGACAACTAAGAGATAAGAATGTCCTCGTTTTGATCTCACGAAAGGACCAAGGTGGTCGATATGCAAGGTATGGAATGGTGATTTCACCTTAGTTATTGGATGTAATAAACCTTCATTACTAGTTGAAGTTTTCTTAGCATACGCACAGTCAAGACAAGCAGTTACACATTTTTTTATGAATCGTGACATTTTCGAAAACCAATAATTTGTTTTTATTCTTTTTAATGTTTTTTGTAATCCTAGATGCCCAATATCGTCGTGATTCATCCTACATATTTGCCACCTCGCACCCTTCGGAACTACCCAATGAATATCGTTTTTATCACCATTGATGCACCTATATAACTTATTATTTCGCACAACATAATTATTCTTGATATAGTCAAGCTTTTTCGAATCTAAATCTTTTTCTACAATATGCTTTATGCGTTCTAATTCAGGGTCACCAAGTTGAAGGGTGTGCAACCAGTCGTCATTACTAATTGACATAACTTGATTATGTTGCCTCATACTATCACTATCAATATTATCGATAACGGGATTGCGTGATAACGCGTCGACATGTGACATTTTACTCCCTGGTCTGTACTCAATCAAACAGTTAAATTCTTGCAAAAGTAACCACCATCGTGCTATCCTGGGTACGAGATCGCGTTTCATGAAAGTAGAGCGGAGAGCGCTACAGTCAGTGACAATTTTGAACTCCTTTCCTAGCAAAAAAACCCTAAACTTCTCCAATGAACGAATGACAGCCAAAGTCTCTAATTCATATGAATGATAATACTTTTCTTCCGGAGATGTTCGCCGGCTACAATAAGCTACGACTTTAAACGCATCATCATTTTTCGATCGTTGTAAAAGCATACCACCGGTGCCATCTTTGCTAGCATCGGTATGTAACTCGGTTTCTGCTTCATGATCATAAATAGCCAAAATTGGTCTCTGTATTAGTTTTGATTTTTAATATGCTAAATGCATCTTGTTGTTCTGGACCCCACTCCCATTCGACATTTTTCCTTAATAATTTCATTAATGGTGAAGCTATTTGGGCAAAGTTCTTAATAAATTTTCTAAAATAACTAGCCAAACCAAGAAACTGTCTAATCCCATGAACATTTGTTGGACATGGAAAGTTTACCACGGATTCTATTTTATTTGTCCCTGGTCGTAATCCCGACGCACTGATCTCATATCCAAGGTAGTTAATACTATTTTGTAAAAAAGTCACACTTCGACAAATTTAGTGTAAGATGTGCTTCTTCTAACAACTTTAAAATATCTTCAAGTCTATCTAAACATTCAGTGGAAGTTCTACCAAAAATTAAAACATCGTCCATGTATGCTGCTGCCTTAGTGAAACGAGCCGACCCCAAAACTTTATTGATCATTCGTTGGAAAATAACTGGCGCATTTGCCAATCCAAATGGCATGCGGTTGAATTCATAAAACCCATCAGGAGTAACAAATGCAGTTAAATGTTTGCACTGTTCTGATATCGGTACCTGATAATAACCGGACGCCAAATCAAGTGTAATAAAATATTCTTGACCAGCCAATCTAGCTATCTTATCTTCAATAATCGGCATCGGATACCTTTCTTTTACTGTAATAGAGTTCAACATCCTATAGTCCACACACATACGATAGTTTCCATCCTTCTTTTTTACTAAAATTATGGGACTTGCATACTCGGATGTGGACTCTCTAATAATACCAGCATCTAACATTTCACCTATCATTGATTGCACTTTGTCACGTTCATGATACGACAACCTGTAAGGTCTATAGACAACAGGACGTTGGTTGTTCAATTCAATAGTCATCTGCGTTACATCAGTGCAACCCAAATCTTTTAAATTAGAGGCAAAACAATGTTTATATTTTTCGAGTATAGCCAATAGCCGTTGTTTATCGGCCTTTGTTACAAAGTTACTCAACTTAACATCCTTTTCGTTAAAGGTTCGTTCTTTTATTTCTAATTCATGTGATTCTGCTAACCCTGGTGGTTGTACCACGATTCTACGAATAAATTCTACCTTTTCCCCTCTGCTAACAACAAAATTATGTTGTATCCTACAAGGAACAATACACGGAAAAAGTACAATGTCTAGTCGGCCATACTGCGCATTATACACTCCTCCTGACACAATGACTTCCCGATTCGGTCCACCAATAATCTTATTATTTAACAACAGACAACCACTGAAATTTTCATCTAATTGAGCCTTTACTGAAGCAGGCCCATAAAGCTCTATATCTGCGGTAATCTTAATTTTTCTAAGCTCTAAAGCATTTGTCTTAGGATCAATCCATGGGATTTCTGAGTCTAACATACGAAACTGTAAGGTTTCAGAATCTTTATACACAATGATGTGTGGCTGTTCTGTATACGACTGACCTATCAATATAGATTTATCCAATAAGCAGTCCATGACTACCCTACAAGATACCCACGCGTTAACTCCATCTACCGTTATTTGTACTGTCAAACTACCTAAAGACCACACAGATTCGCTACCAAATCCCTTCATAACTGTAGGTAAATGATCATGATTCAATTTTAGACGAGTAATTAATGATTGCTTTATTAATGTTACTTCGCTCCCGAAATCAATAAATCCTTCTACCAGTACGTTATTCACCAATACCTGCTTTAAGAATTTTGAATTCGGATTTGAATTTGTAATACACATTGTTTTGGGGATAACTGCATTTTTCCCCTGTGTGTCTTGTAAACAGTTTTCTACTTTGTGACCTACTTTATTGCATTTTGTGCATCTTATCAGAGGTTTCGGGCATTGTAAGAAAGGATGACCTAATTCTCTACAATTGTAACAATATATAGTGTTAGGAGAACGATTAATTTTATTTGAATTGGTCTTTGAACTTAAATCATTTCTGGAATTATTTCTGTTATAACTGTACTCGAAAGACTGATATTGCTTGTTACTCATTAAAAATTGTAGAAGTTGATCCGGCTGAGAGCAACAGAGTGCTAGGGCACTAGACTTCATGGTTCTATCAGATATTCCGTGTATTATACAATCAACAGCACGTTTTCCTCAATATCGCACTGATTTATTAATGCAAGTTTTTCGTAATAATAGACTTCGATTGGTTCATTAATTTTACTTTTTCTTTTAAGCATATCTTCAAGATTTTGACCATAGTTCTGCTCACAAGGGAAAGCACTCAGTAACTTATCCTGCCATTCTGACCAAGTATGCAATATAGTACTTAACCCCTCGTAACAAACTTTAGCCAAACCCTGGAGTTTCTGCATAGCAAAATGTATTGTGGTTTTATCATCCCAGCCGTATACCGTAGCACATTCATTTACTTTACGCAACCATATGTCCATACGTTGATTTTTCGCTGACGGGTCAAAATTTGGGAGAATATTTTTATGATCAATATTTTTTGTTGAAGCATTTGTAAAGGACCTTAATTCGTAATCATTTTTAAGAGAATGCACCAATTTCATAACGTCTTTTAAAGAAAAGAAGAATTACATAACCTGTCATTCTCAGGAGTGCGGACTTCACGCCTACGACTATGCTCACGGGAGTCCCGTCTACGTTTTGCTCTCTCTCTTTCATCTTCACGTTCATTCGAGCGGCAACTACGATTGCGGCTGCGGCTATGGTCGTTGGACCGGTTATGACAGCAACTACGTCCAGTATCTCGTTTGCGAGATCTAGAACCTCGGGACATTTTTTCTCTTTCTTGACGTAACTCGTGTTCTAGTGCGCGTAACCGCCTCTTTTCTGCTTCCACCAGGATCTCCTTTTTACGAACACTGTGACTCCCACAGTGTAACACACGACTTCGTGAAGTACTTCGACTGCGAGAGCAGCTGCGACTACTACGCACTCGTTTACGCCGTGACGTACTTTTTTCTCTTGTCCGTAACCGCCGCCTGCTTTCACTGCGATTACCTGAAACTTCTTCTATAGCTTCGATGTCCTTATCCATTCTCCGAGTAATCCCACTTCTGAAGTGTAAGAAAAACTACTTGTTTCACTCACTGATTGTCACACATTCACTTTTATACACTCGTCACCAAATGAATAAAAACACCACACTTTCACTTGTTAAATAGTCACAATTTATTTAGAAAACTCAGACCAGCATAATCACCTTACAAGCGACCAACAAAAACTGCCCCTTTGGCAGACGAACATTCATTTAAATACAATATTCCCTCTCCAACAAGTAGTGCTGTCAAACAATAACTTGTTATTTTTGTGAAAATACCTTACTTTTATTTAAATATTTCTAAAACCCTACAATTTCAATTCGTCTACTAACAAATCTTGGAGTAAGCTTAAACTCCTAAAGCAAAAATTCAGCAACATGAACATAATTTAACACCTAGACTCAATAACCAGACAGTTTCCAAACCTCCTTACCACCATTTTCACCTACAACATGTATTAGATACGTTGTCGGGTAGACGGCGCGGATTCCGCCATAACAAATGACACGCGATGGACATGGGAAGGGTTGGCATTACGCGGATTAGCCGACGGCGGTTCCTTTGATTGATAACCCCTTTTTATAGTTTCTGCTACCACTGATAAGGAGGGATATCGGCTTAATTTTTTTTTGTTTCGATAGTAAATGTCATAGTTATTTATTGGCTATTTTTATAAGTGATGACTATTGATGTCATCCACGAAGACGCGCCCTACCACTTATTGAGAGGGGGTGTTGCGGGGTAAGGGGACTGATCCAAGCTTTAGCCTCTACGCTATCCTAGTGTGTGTGTACTCATAAGCACTGTTCCCGACGCTATGCTATAGTGTGCGTGTACTCATGCTGCTCACGAACACAACAAGCGATTAGGGAAAGTAGAAGGGCACGTCTTCGTGAATGAAATTATCAGTAAGCCGGTCGCTTGCATCACTTTTTCTAAAAAAAATGGCAATACTTCAATGTTTCAATAATAATGTACTGCGTGGTGATCTGAGATATAAGATGTTAACAGCCAGGAATAATATTTAATAAAAAATACTATGAACTGGTACACATTTTTTTTGTCTTATAAAACCAACTTGTCACAATTTGGGTATCAAACTCGAGATCTCTTACTACATGAGGCTACAGATCCAAAACTAATTCCTTATTAATTTATTTACCTATCCCAATTTTTAATATGACCAGTTCCATCAAAGAGATATGCATAAACAGAGGGTCGAACCCCGGCTAGTATTAAGGTATTATTAGACGTCAAAACGTTATTACAAATCGTAAAGGATATTGGACATCTCAAGTGAAGGGCTTTGCTGAAATGTCCGGTTTTTGACCGATTGTCATTCGCCGATGACTGAGCTAGGGTTGACAGAATAGTTAAATATATTATAACTCGAATATCGGAAAATATTTGTTGGAAATTATCTCACAAATATTTGATTGAAATAAAACTATTTTACCGTTTTTTTATATCATAATTTTCTCCCGACACGTCGAAAGCGTTGCAACCTTCATGGTCACGGGGGTCGAGAGGGAGGGAAGTATTTCAATGTCTAACATTCGCGTAAACATAAAAAATCATTAAAATATGTTTGATTGGTTTTGGAGAAAATTTGGGTCATAAATTAATTGAACATCCTACTTTTTATAACGGGAAGATATGTTCGAATAACACTGCCGGGAGCAAAATGTTATTTAATATAATGACATTATCTCCAAAAGATCAGGAAGTGTCGTAAATAAAACACCTATATTCCATATTAATAATTATATCATTCGTAAATTTTTTATTAATTTTCGAAGACGAGAATCAATGATAACTTGGTTCCTCACTAAATCATGGAACTAATTTAGGCTAACAAGCGTACTAGTTGCATCTGCCTTCCTGAACAACGATAATATCAACAACAGCAAATATGCACAACCGCAAATGTATACTTCAAAACCATAAAAAAACAAACTGGCCAGCATTAAAAAACGATCAATTACAAGCAATTCAACGTTGGCAACCCTGCGTGACGTGTCCGAGCCCTTCTCAAAATGGCGTCTGTCAGGGGCGGTCACTCGGGCCTGTATCTTTGTGTGTCAAACGCTATCATTTATTAGAAAAGCGTGTCGTCCGAGGAAATGTAGTGAAATTTTGACAGAAAAGGGTTCGAGCCACTCCCGCGTTGGGTGGCGTGACGGTTGTTGATCGATTGTTTTTAAATATGCTGAGGTTGGTACGAGTATGAGCTGGTAGGTTCTTTTATTAAAATTTATTTAAAGAAATTCATACACGTGTATACATTGTGAGTAATAATTATTTGTAAAGACATTGTAGAATGGTGACGTAAAAATGTTTTTTTTTTTTTCAATTTATTAAAATACGCTAAAACTATATAGGATTTTATAGATTTTAGATACTTTTGACTGTTGTCAGGGTTTTTAGTTAGTTTATTAGTTTTCCTTTACACCATGTAAAAAAAAATCCGGTATAAAAGTCTTAGTTAATATTTTCCCGGGATCAAAACTTAATCACTCTATCAAACTAAAGCCTAAACACTCAGGAGTAATGCAGCTTCCAATGAGTGAAAGAATTTTCAAAATCAGTTCACTAGTTCAAAAAATACAAAATTGAAATGCTCTATCACAAGAAAACATTTATTAAATTCACGGAAAATGACAAACAATTAACAACAAAAATTTCAAACAAATAGCCACCCTTTACATATTAATCGCTCATCAATAATTCCTATCGATAAATAGTTAATGCTAAACAAAACATTAGTGAGGGGCTTACATCGATGTTCGGCCGCCGGGTCGGATACCAAGCGCGCTAACTTTGCATTATTAATGATTCATTTAGTTCACACTAACCGGGCGGCTCTCTCGATCCCCACGGGTTTTAAGTAGGGTTGTGATTGGTGGGTTATCGATGATTGTTATAATATCGATTATTATTATAGTGTGCAAAATCGTCAATACAAATAGTATATTGCCAGTATAGTTGGGAACTGCGAGGTTCTGAATTCAATGATTAATTAATGTAAAAGTTTTCAAAGAGACTGCTTTGATAGCGTAGTTGTATTGCGGGCGTTTTAAGACACTGTTCTGAAGTTCTGGTTTTGAATCCCGGATCGGGAAGAGTGGTGTTAGCGTTTTTCTGCACATTATCAGATTGCAGCTTGGAATTTGTGCCCGATAAGTCAGTAGGCTCACCAGGCGAAAACACCTAGGCTAAAATTGGATTGATTACCCTAATAACACCTCTGCCTTCCCCTTCGGGGACAAACGTGATGTATATGTTGTTTTTAAATATAATATGTTTGACTTAGGTAAATATTTCATTTAACCAAAGTTGTGTGCGTCTAGATTTTCGTTATACGTTATCTAAAACAATTAATAAGTATAAAATTACATTTTGTCGATATCGATACATAGTCGTCGCGTTACGTCACTAAACTGATGCTTAGTCAGTGCAATCGGCGATCTGATTAATAGTGCTCGCGTGAAATGTTTAATCTTTACAGTGATTCAGTCCCTCTCCGGCACCAACATCTTATAATATTCATGAAATATCGATTTATGATTATATTATAATGATGGCACAACACTATGTGTTTATAATACAGTTTAAAGACAGACGAATAATCGTTACTATATAATAATGTTTCATTAATTAGTCGTAGATTTTATTATAATACTAACAATTCACGAAGATGCAATATTTGGTAAATATAGCTGCTTAAATATAAAAAAAAAAGTATCGCAATCCTCACTGCCAACTTGCTACGTAACACTTACAAAGCTACGCTCCTCTCACAGGCTACGCTAACACCTACAAGCACCTCACCACGCTACAAATACCTCACAGCGCTACAAGTCTCTCACTGCTACGATCGCTACGAATATAACAAAGCGTTTCAATTTGCTGCGAAAGACGATTTGCAAACTTCAGTTATATAGGTTGACTGTACACGTGTATTAAATCACAAATCATTAGACAAACGGAACGCGGGCTTGTTAAAACACAGTAAATCTGTAAAACAGCGCCTCTGCGGGATCGTGTGCAAACATGGGGTATCTTCGGCTTCGCTGACACCCCATTGTCTTCGGGCGGATAAGTTGGCGCTATATAGTTTTTATCTATGCTTATTTTAAAGATATTTTCTAAGTGTTTTTGAAGTTGAGTAATATTGCTTTTGGTTTAAGGTAGATTTTACTAAGAAAAATATCTGGAAAGGTAGGTTTGGGATTAATCTCTTTATATTTAATAAGAATAATAAGGTAATTCTTAATTTATATTAAGTATGTTTTTGAGATATCAGGTATGATTTTCCTATATTAAATATTTTAAAAATTGATTGTAAGTTAACTAATGAATGTCAAATATTAAATACAGAGAAACCAAATCATGATTTACATAGTATTTTAAATATTTTATCTACTTCATTCAAATGACGTAATTATTACACAATGGTTATGTAACTATTTTTATAGTTAATTATAATAGTAGTTTTCATATCAAAGTTTTAAATAAAATAAATCCACAAAGCCAATCAATTTTCAATTTACCCCAAAAGCGGCGTTTTATCCGCCCGAATTTTCTCAAGACAAACGCCCCTCGCCGTGTTTTCTTTGTTCAAAACGTTGGCCCAATATTTGAGGTAATTATACAGCTGATTTCACACTTACACTGCATTCCGTTTGTCTTCTTTAACAATCCGACTTACGGTTTGGTGAATAGAGATTAGAGTAGAGAAGCATTCAGAGAGTTGTAAAAATATAAGTATTTTAGATAGTAATGATATATGTTGGTAAGAATAGGCCTATTAAAACACGTCTTAAGATACCTTTAAAAAAAATAATCAGCCTAGCTTCTCTCATTTTCCACAACCCAATAACGTTAATACTATCTTTCCATACATTTTTCACCATGACAACACCGGTTTAATATCGCGAAAATCCGCAACATCATTTGTCAAGGTACATTTCAATATCCCACCAATATACCAACTTCAAACCCATACTTTAACGTGAAATATTTCAATATCATGATTTATGACGTAATACGACAGCGACCAGTTTATAGAGACCCGCGTTTTACCACTAACTCAACTATGTTGTGGATCAAGGGAAATTGATCGCTCCCCCTCGGAGGTATGCAAAAATATCATATATAGGGAAAAACTAAAATAGCGAAACACCGTTTTTGTTGGTATAAATCTTCGATGGAGTTAATACACTGGAGTGCCATTGAATTCCGACGCCGGGAAAAGGGAAACGGGAATCGCGTATTCCCGGTATGACGGGCCATATTTTTTTATAGCGCATTGTATCCAATAAGCGAATGGGTTGGAGCTAGTACCCTTGATATATTGATTTGTTACTTGTTTGGTTCTTAAGAAAATTGCGGGTATTCGACTTCAAAAGAAAAAAATTGGGTACCACAATAAATTTTATTTTGTTTATTGGCATGTCGCTATAGAACTACAGATATTTTGGGACACAGTCAAGCTAATGTCTTTTGAGTAACAGTTTATGTAAAACAAAGGAAGAAACATCACGGAACCTACAGTTGCGTGGGTACAATAACTTCTGTAAACGCATTGAAAAAATCTAGACATTATAGTTTTAAGCATTAAAATCCCTTACCATAAGCAACATAGATGTCCATTAACAGTAACAATTCAAACTTTGAATTACAAAGTACTGTGAAACATTAGATATGCCAGCCCTATATTATATATTGTCCACTGCTGAGCACGTACCTCCGTTAATACTGAGAGGATCTAGACCTTAGTCCACTAAGCTGGACCATAATATCTTCGAACTCTCATTGAGAATTGTGCGTAGGTTTCCTCACGATGTTTTCCTCACAGTTATGGCTAGTGATAATTGACAATAAAAAAACAAGTTACGTCAACAAGTCAGAAGTGTCTTTGGGTTTTGAACCTGCGGCCTTCGGTTCGATAAATTATAGTCATATACTCCTCTAATTACATTATGTACAATGTCCTTCACTGTTATATAACAGAGCTTGCAAAACTTAATAGTATATTTCTATTCTCCAGGATAGCGGCCACCATAAGTCCCATCCCTCAATATATTCATAAGTATCGCGTTTCGGAATCGGCATATCCAGCTTTCAATAGGCCGACAAAATTATGTCGATTGCGGAATAATCGTCTCTAAACAGCCTGTGTACATTTAGCTTCAAATAAGCCGTCATAACTGTGTCGATTGCAGAATAATCGTCTGGTCAATCGATTCTCCATCTCGACGCCATTTTACTTATCAGGCGTAGTACTGTCACGAAGGTAGCTACCCATCCACTTTCTCGCATACAAGAGACCTACCGTATATTAATAAAGATTATTTTATATTAAAATACACAAAATCCAACGTAAACAGTAACAAATTACCATCGCGCACCATCTCATGAAATGTCTTCGCCGATCACAATCCGAGCTCCAGTTAAAATATTACTTATACCACGAGAATATAAAGGGAATATGTGTTATTTATTAGGTGGGAAATGCTTTGATAAATCACCACCTTAGGGGTAGACACCCCCACAAGGGGTACAATTGCTCTCCATTGAAACACATGCGGATACAGATGGATCGATATTGATGAAGTTTTAGTGTTGTATTATATGCCAATATATTTGTATTAGTTTAGGGATGCAGTAGACTGAAGATAGCTGGTTGGTTTTCCAGGTAGCCAGTGTAACTAGAAATAATAAGACTTAACATCTCATGTCTTAGGATGGCAAGCGCATTGGAATGTCAAAAAATACTTTGTAATTCAGAGTTAGTGTTTCTACTGTTTATGGGCGGTCGTATCGCTTACCATCAGGGGAGTAGCCAACCCGTCCCGTCATTCAAAGCAATAAAAAAGATGAGAAGATAAGAAGTATTTATATGTTTCGGTTTAAAGGACATTGTTTCCGGTGTAATTATTTGGCGTTAGATAACCTGTCATCCAATGGCCCATGATGGCTACGTCAAAATTCAGCCTTGGTACATTCATACGGCAAATAACTTGCTCTGTAATTTAGAACGAGATATTGATGAATACTTTTTTTTTACGCACACGACAGAGTGACTCCATAGCACCTGACGGTGATTGAAATGAAGTCTAATAGAATGGCGACTGACGAGAGATGATTACCCCGTCGACATAATTATGCCGGCCTGTTGGAATTGAATATACATAGGTTGATCCCGAAACGCGACACACATACGTGAGCCAACATGGCGGATTTTAACACCTTATGTTCGGTGGTCGCTATCCGAGCAGATAAAAATCCTACCACCAGTAAAACTGACTGAGATTTCCGAAAAGCAGTCACATTATTACCTATTCATACTGATTAAAAGCCAACTAAACAACAATTAGAACAGTAAACAACCCAATAACACATCAATATACAACAATGATAAAATATAAGTCGTAAACAGCGCACGGTTACCCCCCGAGACAGGGGGGCTCTAAGAATAAATGCCCTACATAAAACCCGGAGTGCTAGAAAATGTACGCGCGCGTTCTTAGCACCCCATGTGTGATGGGATTTGTATAGAGATGTTCGTAGCAAGCGTTGTTTTTGGTCTAATTGTTTTGTTATGACATTCTATTAGACTAGTTGTGCCCGCGGTTTCGTTTGCGTGGAAATCAGTGTGTCACAAAGGTTTATACGCGTAAATCCCGAGCCACGAGATTGTTTTCCACAACGCGACCTCTTCAATCCAATTTACATAAAACCATAATGTACTAATAACTTAAACCTTCGTCAAGAATTGCACTAACTTTTAGTAAAAACCGTACAAAAATCCGTTCAGTAGATTTTGAGAAAATCGGTCACATACAGACGGACATCTTTTGGGGAGTGTGATTTATAATATTATGTATAAATTGACTTTCAAAAGAGATTGACGTCGGGCTGGAAGGCAAGTAATCCAAATGTTTGAAAAATCTTAGGATGGGATAAGGGTAGGTGGTAGATTGATGCATAACATAGGCCACGGAGTACATTGCGGTTAAGACATATTTATAAGTATTTTTTTTTGTTAAGTCAAATGACATTTTCAATAGAACAGTGGATGACGAGGCTCGGACATGTCAAAAGAGGTCATGATCTAGGAAACTGAAGATTGACAGACCAACAGTATTGATATCTCTTATAATCTATTATTATTGGAGTGTTGGTATGGAATACGTGTATATCTGTTAGGTGTTATTATTTTTCGAATTATAGCGATGAACAACTATATTAAAGTAACAGAAATTTAAAAGCATTTTCAATCTCTAAACATTAGGACCAAAAAGAAAATTTTTACAAAATCATCAATTTTTTCCAACATACTATTCTAACATCTAACTTATCCAGTACTATAAAAAATGTCCAACTCACCACAAATAAAAATTATCAAAACAAAGCTTACTATAATCAACTCTTAACAAATCCCGAACGACTCTTTACAATGTCGTTTTCCCGCGAAACGCTCGCGGTATCGCATTATATCATTTATAAACAAAATGTGTTAAAATAAATCGCTACGACGCGTATTGTAAGCGTAGATAGGCGAATTTTATGTGCACACCGGCCTATTTCCTTCACACATTAGTCTTGAGGCCGCTCTCATAGGCTTAATTGGGAGATCGGTGCTTCAGAAAGCTTTTGATTAATTACTTTTGACTTAATGTTGGTGGGAGTCGGAATTTATTACACATATATACAATAAAAGATTTTAATACAAAAAATATATATATTATTAGTTGAAATATTTTGAATAAAAAAGTATTGGTGTTCTAAAATATTTTAATACTAAATCTAAGGCTCTGAATTGGGACGATTCCGTACACTACGATTAAATAATATGAAATACTTATTGTCTTTTGTTCATTCTGGTTTAAATAAGTGAAACATCAATGACAAGCAAAAGTTTCTAAGGTTAAGAATGTGTATATGTACGCACAGTACACTTGTGTTTGTTCTGTAGCGTACGACATATTTATATATTTTTTTTCATATGTTTATACGAATCTTGGAAAACGAAATAAAAATAGTTTTCTATTTATTAACGGATTTTTATAGTTTGATGTTCTTCTCACCTTTCGAAGACTTAATAGCTTTCATGGTTACAGTAGGTAGATGTTATAACTTCGACTTTTCGGACGACCTACGCCTTAGTGCGCCCTGTAAAATCCGCCACCGCAAAATCTTCGAAACGTCGAGAGAAAACTAAAATATAAAAAACCGTGATAAAATTCGGAAACTACTTTCATTTCGATGTTTATATTTTTTTATTCATTATAAATGATGTTTCAGCCCAACTTCCAGTATTAGTTTGGCAATATAAAGTCATCACACCTCGATTATTCATAATTTTTAAATCCAAACTAAACAATAGCTAATTTATTTGTACAACAAGGTGTATAAATAGCTCCAGGCAAGTTGTGCGCGGCGCAGTGTGATAGGAAATTGCGCGAAAACTACGATTTGCCGGCCTCAACCCGCTGTCCATCTGGTTGGTGCAACAGATAGAATAATATGGACATACGTATTTTCTAATTAATTTTTCTAAAATGCGTTTTCACATTATATCCGCTCGGATAGCGACCAATGCACACAAGGTGTTAGAACCCGTGGCCCACGTAAGTGTGTCGCGTTCCGGGATCAGTCTGTATACCCAGTTCCAACATCCGACATAATTATTTTATTTTATTTTAATAAAATTAAGACGCAAAACAGATTACAATCAAAATTAAAGCTAATTATAAAATATACAAACACACAACTAGATTGTATTCCTAAACATTGCGCCCTTATACTATGTCGACTGCCAAGTGGTAATCATCCCCCGTCAGTCGACATTCTATTGGACCCCAATCCACTTACCATGACTACCAGTAGGCTCATTTTGTCGTGCATCAATAGAAAAAAACTACAATGTAATGGTTCGACTTGTTTTACTATAGAGAATGAACAAAAAAAAAGTAATTCCTCATGCAAGAGTTTGATTCATTACGTTGTGTTTCTACTATCAAGCTGCAGTATGGACTTACTGATTTGTTATTTGAAGGGCATTCAAGCGAATATAACTTTTTAGAATTACGAGAGAACAATTTTTACCCACGCATTAAGTTTCCAATGCCATCAAAATTACATAAACTGTAAGATTCAGTTGAAACCTTTAGAGATTAACTTTTATTAATGTCGTAATTTTTGCCATTTCAAAAAAAAAACAATGCCTTTATATTGCGTAACTTACAACTATTTTTTTAAATTAAAGCCGTACAAGCTATGTCAATAAAAATCTTCAAAGTCCTCTACGAGAATATTGCGACGCTGACCTATCCTCCCTATTCCAATACTGGTATTCAAAACATCAGGCGCCATTACAGGGCCCTCCGCACCGCCATTGAATATCGGACAAAGGCGTCTAATTGTTCGTGCCGACAGCCCCCGCCTCGGCCGTTCTGAATGCTGCCCTGTGCTAAATAAACATCATGGTTTTGTGCCAACTCGAATATAAACGTTATAGAGCTAATTTGTGTCACCTTTTTAGATTTTTGGTCCGGTGGTAAGGTCCAAGGTATGCCCACTAACTTTCTTTATTTTTATCAATCCACGGCAAAAGTTTGGTGAAATTGCATACGAATATTTATATTTTTCTCTGAGATGCCAAATTTACTCAGAGTGAAAAGTGAAGTTCCATACTATACATTATTCCTCATTTATTTCTTCCATTTATTATATCTAGACACGACAAAATGACAATTGTTCCTGATGCTAAGCGAAATAGCGTCCAATATCAATTAACGAGAAATGATTATCTCTCGCCAATCGACACAATTATGCCGCCATTTTTGAATCCAGTTCTGGTGTTATTCATGGGCAGTCTCAACTTACCATCGAGTGAGTAGCTGAGATCCATTTTGTTACGAATACCAACATAATTATAACAACCAGTTCAGCAATGAGATGAACCTAGATGTCAAACATCAAACGTCGGATCGCAAGCAATGTTCCACAAATGTTTGCGCAGGTCATACGATGCACGCCAAATATTCCTTTAAGCTAAAGTTTGGACCCAACCTTTGTCATAAATGCCAACACACGCTTCGGGATATCTTTGCTCAGGTATTTGATAACGGAGGTTTGTTACTCTCCCGTTGAGGACGGTGTATTAGGAACTAATTCGATTAGAATTTAATAGCAAATTGTCATATTGGTTCAGAATTATAAGTCGTTATTTATTTCGGTTTGAGTACATGGCCTTGTTTGGAGTTTTGGCTTTCTTGGAGCGTTTGAGTTTGATTTGGAAATTATAAGTTCATGTTCTATATCTAATGGATATAAACATTGGATGGGATTGTCTGATATGGCGATAGGCTTGCCTACTATCAATTGATTTGGCGAAATTGATAGTTTTGAGAGTGAAATCAGTTTAACTTCACCTAACTTAGAAATAAGTTAACTTAGGAACAACGGTCTTGATGGCGTAGTTGTACTGCATGCGCGGTACGGCAGCACTCTGATGTCCTGGGTCCGAATCCCGGGTGGGGCAAAGTGATATTTGGGTTTTTCTGCTCAGTATCAATCCGAAGTCTGAAATTCGTGTCCGATATGGCGATAGACTCGCTCCCTATCACATCATGGGACGGAACACACTTGTCAAAAAGTTGCCCTGATTGCGCCTCTGCATACACCTTCGGGGATAAATGTGTGATGATGTATGATAACTAATCAATAAAAAATTATATTAAGAAAATGAAGTCTATATATCTATGCTATTTTGAATTTTAAATCTAATAAATTTAGGGTTTATATTAAGTGTTGAACGGGAGTCCAGGTAACTTAGGTTAACCATCGCCCGATGTCCGCGGCTCGCTTTACAAAGAAGTTAGCCACACATCACTTAGCATAATAGTGGGATCAAACGAGTGTAGAGATGATACTCTAGTAGACACGGCATGTAGAGTCAGGTGAGACAGTCTCTACGAAGGTAACATAATGATGCAGATTTTAATAAGTTTTAAGGTATTTTGGTCTGGATTTTAAAATTATAAATAATCTAGAATTTATAATGTAGCGTTGTTTTTAAATCTATGGTTCTCTACTACGGGTATTGTCTATGCCAGTAAAATGCTTACCGACTAAGGAAAATTAATAAATATAATATTTTGAATCTATTTTTCCATTACAAATATATGTGCTTCATTCATTATTATTGTTTATTTTTAGGATTTAAAATACACATTTCAATTTTATGAGTGTTATACATACGAGTATATCAGACCTATATTTTAAATATTATATTGAAAATACTAATTAATTAAATACTCTTTAATCCCAAATTTTCTGCATATTCCATTCATATCGTCTTCGTATTAACTATACAACTCTATCCATAACGCGCTCTACATTCCCGCCGAAGGCTATATTTCTGTGTGGGGGACTGCTCAAAGGCGATACGAAGCACCCACATCCAGTACACGCCTCAAACTTCATGCGCTCCGCTTCACTTAAAGCACTTTATAACTTACGGGTTACTTAGTGGTGGTCAGGTCTGGTGATGAGATCAAGTTATAATATAAGCCCTGTGTTATATATTGTCCCACTGTTGGGCACGGGCCTCCTCTACTACTGAGAGGGATTAGGCCTTAGTCCACCACGCTGGCCTAGTGCGGATTGGTAGACTTCACACACCCTCGAAATTCCTATGGAGAACTTCTCAGGTATGCAGGTTTCCTCACGATGTTTTCCTTCACCGTTAAAGCAAGTGATAATTCACAAAGAATACACGCATAATTCTTTAGAAAAGTCAGAGGTGTGCCTTTGGGATTTGAACCTGCGGACATTCGTCTCGGCAGTCCGTTCCACAACCAACTAGGCTATCGCCGCTATTCTCAAGTTATAGTGGAATGGAAAAATCTGTACTCTTTGATTTTGGTACGTGACGGATTGTTTTTAGGAGTAAAATAGTTTTGTAGATATGTGTAGTATGTGTGTGTATATTGATAGGTGTTTCTGACACCTTGCATAAAAGCAGAGGTATGGTTCAGCGTCAAACATCTCCAATCGTGTAAACATGGTAAATTAATTTTAAGGTTTTTCCATTCTCACACCCACCACTGCAACTCCTCTGAGCCTGAATCAGCAATGGCAAGCAATTTATGACATCGAAGGCTGAAACTCGGCGAGTCTCAGGAAAAACTAATTTGTCATTATCCCGCAACGAAATTAATGCAATAGAAAGATAGGGAGGAGCTGGAAATATTAATTATCCACTTCCCTCCATAGCAAAGAAGTGAATAAAATAATTAATTTACTAAACTTTTTTTTTTCTTGGCGCGACGTACTCATTACACGGCATTCATTATAATAACATATTTTGACAAATTTGTTATAGTTAATCAACGTCAAACAAGCCCCTTTAAGGCACCATTGGAAGTGCTCCAACCGATATTGTAACATAAGTTATCAACTACTAAAATTATTATCAAATATCCCTTATACTAAACCTAAATTTTATCATAATAAAAAGAGATACTGCTTTCATACTACAAAATTATTAGAACCATATTTCAAGTCACGTAATGCACGGCGCATTAGCCAGAGAACTATAATCCTTAAACGCTTTAGATGCACGTATCGATACAGCATAGAAAATCGGTGATTCAATGGGCTCAAATGATAGGTGTGTGTTTGTGGCTGAATGTAGGGTTGTTAAATTGAAAATATGTATTATGCCTGCCTCGGTCGCGTAGGTGTGTACTCCAGTGCGTCTGGGATTCGATGCCAGATGTGGGTAATATTAGATTTAAGTTTACAGTATTAGTTTGAAGTTTGAAATTGAGCCCAGCAATTGACATTAGACTCGCTCCCTTTAAATGACATGAAATAGGTGACGAAATATGGCACTGCCCACCCCTGATACGGGAAGGTGTGATACTATGAATCTAAGTATATTTTGATGGTGTTATTAAAATCAGAAATATTTTTTTTCTCAAGTAATTTGCAACTGTAATATTGAGAACATAAGCAATATAATAACTAACACTAGATTAATTTATTTTTGATACATATATAACCCCATAACAGTTACAATACTAAGGAGACAGACAAAGTAGGTATTAATTTTAGCAAGTGTTTTCAATTTGACTATACCGGTGGGTCAATTCTGTTAATTCCCGAAGTTGTATGGAGCATAAATTATATATATCTGAGTTATATTAACTGCTCATTTTTATTTTCATACTTGTCCTTTACCATTATGCAAGTGCCTGGTTAATATCTTCATATATTAATAAATAAAATCATTAAATCTTCAATTATTTTTACATTGACTGCATAAAGCAATAACCAAAGTACCAAAGTTAACTCAAACTTCTCAAATACAAAGGTCAGTTTGTCTTGTTATGTCAAGGTTACCGGTGGGCCTCTTCGACCCAATAACCGCAGTTAATTTATGAACCTCTATCGAAGGGTTTGGGAATTTAGGGTTAATTGTTGAAGTGTTTTGTCGATGAATTAATTATTGACCTCAGCGCGTTGAAAGGTTAAAGGTTTAACACCTTGTCCGATTAGGGTCGGGTTTGATTGTTAAATTAGTTTTCAAAGTATCAATTCAGGTGACCTTTAAAATACATGTTTTTAAATATTTTGAATTATCTTTAGTTTTAAATTATTATTAATGTAAGGTAAATTTATGTTAATTTGTCAGAAACACATACATCACGCATTTATCCCCGAAGGGGTACGCAGAGGCGCAACCAGGGCACCCACTTTTCGCCAAGTATGTTCCGTCCCATGCCGTGTTAGGGAGCGAGGCTAGCTCCATATAGGGCACAAATTCCAGACTTCGGACTGATATTGAGCAGAAAAACTCAAATATAATTTTGCTTAACCCGAGAATTTCAATCCAGGTCCCCAGAGCACTTTCGCGCAAGCAGTACAACTACACCGCCGAAGCAGTTAATTTTTCAACTCAACGATTTGCTATTGAAAACCTACGTCCATCTGTTATCAGATGATTTAACATCAATGGATGAAAGCAGCTTATTTGCAATATCGCCTATAGGTTTAGATGCTATTACGTGCATGAGCACAACCTTTTTTAAACCTACAAGCAAATCTAATTAATGTAGATGCCGTCGAATAGTTCTAAATGTCTACATATAGAGAAGACCTAGCTCTTGCCTCATATAAGTTTATTTCTTCACAAGTGATAATATACATAATAATAATAGGCTATAGATATCTAAATACCTTAATAGCAATTAAAATATGAAGTTACTATTCGACTCTAACAAACCCAATAATACCAACCTGTATACTATCCCACTGCTGGACAAGATCGTCTGCTACAACTCCAAGGATTTTATTCCACAATACTGGCCTATTAAAGAGTCCATATAACATGCCAGTCCAAATAAACCTCAAGCTGAACCGACATTAAACCTACCATTAGTAGAGACATAAAATCGAGCAGGCCACGATGGGAATCCGGAATTGATAGTCGATATGGGCCGTAAAAGGTCCCGTGGTGGGAACGGCGGAACACCTGTGAAGCTATCAATAAAGCAAATATCCCGAGCCGGGACGCATCGGCCCACAGTCTTCCTCGGGGCTGAAAAACGATAGGGTTGGGAGGTGCTGAAATATTTTTATTGATAATTTTGGGAATTATAGATTTTCATTTCTAATTAAAGGCCCTTAAGAGTCATTGTCCCTAGAGGCTTTTAGTCATAAAACGTAAATATATATTGCAATGACTACAAAGCTTTGATAATTTGTGTACGTAGTCACTTTGACATTTTAAATTATATTAGAAATTAGAGTCTATATAAGTATACTTACTTATACGAGTAAACGTAAAGCATTATTAGCAATTCCATATAATATTAAACAAATAAAATATATTCAGAACTATATTACTATTTTAAATCATTTTCTTTTAAACTTAACAAGTACTAATCCTCCATACGATTAACACTTCCATCTTTATTTCCATACAAAAACATATATTATTTAAAATCAATCAAATAGGCAACCCTATGGCTGAAGCCGATACTACCTGTTGCGTCGAACATTCGATAGCATTCGATGGGGCTGGCAGACAAGGACGGAGATATCGGGTTGAGCACAAGAATAACAAGGAGGGACAAGTGTGAGGACCCTACTTGAACACCACAGGTTTTGGTTTCAGTCCTATAGATACGTTCAGATCGGAACGGTTTGAAGTATGCTCTCCTTTGGAGGTTTATAGAAAATAATAATACAGTGTACTTTAAATACTAGAATAATACGTAATATAAATTGAATTGTTAAGTTTTGTACTTTGTTATAATTTTAGTACAACGAGAGTTGATATCATGACAATTATTTTACTAAAAAAAATTACTTATTTGTGACAAGCGTGGTGCAGTGCTTTTATTTCAGTTTCACTGTTATATAACTTATGAACAGTCAACACACATTCCTTTGAGCCATTAGGGAACAATATACTAGTGGCGAAAGGTATTTTTTTCGAAAGGGACCCCAACACAACATATCTGGACTGGTCTGCAACCATTCTAATGATATTTAGATTCTTTATTAATTCTTCATAAAGGGCAGCTGATAGGAATCGAGTTATATGGACCCTTCGCCACGGCAATACACTTCTCTCATCATTTTGATTTTCAGAAATGAAAAAATAATTAAGCTGTATTATTCAATAGCTACATTATTCAACGTTATTTTAACAACTGTATAAAAATTACTGCATGCGCGGTGCGACAGCGCTCTGAGGTCCTGGATTCGAATCCCGGGTCAGGTAAAGTGATATTTGGGTTTTTCTGCTCAGAATCAACCCGGATTCTGGAATTTGTGCCCGATATGGCGATAGGCTCGCCCCCTATCACATCATGGGACGGAACACACTTGGCCAAAAGTGGGTGCCCTGGTTGCGCCTCTGCATACCCCTTCGGGTATAAATGCGGGATGTTGTGTGTGTGTGTGTGTGTGTGTAAAAATTACAAACAATATACGTTTCGGTTGTCCTAACATTAAAAGCTTCAATCAAAACCAGTAGAGCAACACTCAGCGAATAGAAAAAAGAACCCATGAAAATCTCGTAAAAAAGCATTCTTTCGACACGGGAATGATCGGGACGGGCCTCGCTCCCGCGGGACCCTATTGGACATCGGGATTTGTCGATTTGCATATTGGAAAGTGGTTTAAAAGCTCCGGGTTAATTGATATTGGGGGATGAACAAGTTTTTTTAACGGGAAAATGAATGGCCCGTTCCTGGAACAGTTTTTATTTAAGAGTTGAGTGGATTTAAGACTGAATTGCTTTTAAAATGGCCTTGAATTTTTATAGAAATGCTTGAGTTTAGTTACCAAGTATGCATTTCAATAATGTTTTGGATTATTGCGGTTATATTTGAATAGTGTTTTGGGTATTTGGTCCTTTTATGATTTTTTTTTTATTGCTTTAAATGACGAGACGAGCTTACTGTTCACCTAATGGTAAGCGATACGACCGCCTACAAACAGCAGAAACACCATCGAAATTTTGAATTACAAAGTACTGTTTGGTATTTCACTGCGCTCGCCATGCTGAGACATGAGATGTTACGTCTTATTATGTCCAGTAGTTACACTGGCTAAAATGTCCTTTAAACCGGAACACAACCGTGACTACACTTTCACTTGGTGGCAGAAATAGACATTGCGGTGGTACCTACTCCCGTGGGATCTCACATATGATAGACCTACCACCAGTGTATATGCGTGATCTACCACTAGTAGTTGCTTCTTGAGAAGGACCATATTTCATAAACAGGGAAGGGTTACACGAAGTATGTCATGCACGACGGCAAAAGCCACCAAAATGATTACGACTATCACGCTTTTCTTCCTCTTAAGAGTTAAGCAGAGACGTATTTCAGATACATTTCGCTATGTTAGGACTTAGATCCCATGGAGTAGGGGTAAAACTTATTTCTGTTTAGTCTTTAGCACCGCAGCGTCTATTTCTCACTGAGCAGCAGTGGGTATGCGCTGCTGCATTCCACTGTGAAGGAAATTACACTCAGCGTATATACATTATAGACTTAACATCATGTCTAAGGATGACGAGCGCATTGGAGTGTCGCGCAGTACTTTGTAATTAAAAGTTCTGTATGGTGTTGCTTCTGTTTATGGGCGGTCGTATCGCTTATCATCAGGCGAGCGATGTGATCGTCTCATCATTGAGTTGCAATAAAAATACCAAGCATAATTTTGGACTCAGAGTAAGTATTATGCATCTTGTGGCCTGTAAAGGCTTATGATGTACATATTTAGATGTTTATATATAGTTTTGTTGGTAGTAGGGTATATAGTAAAAGTAAAAAACCTTCCTAGCCAAATTTCGATCACGGCGGCCAATCTCAACGGACATCAGCCAGGTTCATAGGAGATATTATAGTGCACAAGTGTGTGTGCTATATATCTGGTAAAATTGACTATAGTATTTATAATGATTTCTTATGTTTACGCCAATGTTAGACATGGAAATAAAACTATTTTTTCGGATTTTATCGTAGATTAGATAGATAGATAGTTTATATTTTCATTTTCTCCCGACGATTCGAAGACTTTGCAGACTTTATAGTAGGTATTTGTGACTGAAGTATGTAATCTTGATATATTCTATATATACCAACATACGTTTTATAATCTATCGATTGCATCCTTGAAAGGGTAGATTGAAATGCAGGTTCTGGATCTAATTAGGATGTTCTTTTTATAGGTTACAATCGACTCAAATTTAAATTAAGCATGTGTGCATCTTTGGCACCTCTACCAACGACTTCGCAGATGAAACTAATATCTGTTGAATTATAAAATGTTCAAAGTAACTTGAAATTGATTTTGTTAGTCGATCTAGAAGGCAATCTTGGTCTACACTGAAAATAAATTCAAATATAGCTTAACTCTCTAAGGAATTAAAAAACGATTTAATATTCAGAACAAAGCTAAAACAAACATTATAAAAATGAAACTCGTTCACAAAAGCCAAATTCCATCATCCAACTGTGTAATCAAATCGAAAATATTACAGATATAATTACAATTGTAATTCAACAACGGGAATTGAGGACCTGAACAAACGATCTGCCATATTAACCGTGAAATGGATGGTTAAAATTTAATTTAACCGCCGATCACACCGACTTGTAATCGGTTGGATAACGTACTTCTCTTAGTGTATTATAACTTCGAAATTTAAATTCTATTACCATAAAGTATAAATGGATATTATTCGAAAAAAGTTAAGCTTAAAATATTTTTGAATTATGCAATATTTACAAAAGCATTAAGTTTTATAATGCCTTATCTTTTAAACCTTTCTACTTCATAATTATCATTTAAAGATAGTGATGTTGTCGTATAGAATGATTTTGTTTGAAATAAAAAATATATTAATGCGAATAATATATTGTCTCTTAAGCACGGTTCTGCTCCATCATTTATATAAGCCTTCGTGGTCAGTCCCCTCGACCACCAGAAAAACTAAAAAAACCGCGATAAAATCCGAAAAATAGTTCAATTATAAATACAGTAAAATCATCGGTGTAATAGGCAGCAAAGGCCGTACATCGAAAAAACGCTTCAAACACCGCTGTCCCTTGAAGGAGTGTTAGACAAAGCTACGACCGACCGAAAATTAAATAATGAAAAAATATAGCCTCCTCTTCCCTTGTACAGATGAAATTTGATTAAAAAATCACGATGATTACAGGCACCCCCTTATGGGATATACCACAATATCTCTACAGTTAAAAACCAAAGTTACACTGTAAAATCACTTCTATGTTAGAGCGTTTAAGACGAACAGTTTTTTTTTCATGATATATTAAAATTTGTATTTTTCAAACAGTCGATTTCTTTCCCACCCGCCCTTCGTTCGGGAACCCCATTTCAATAATTTTTCATCGTTTTGATCCGGCTCTTTGTGGTATACTCTTTATATTTAGATTAACAAAGTTTTAAATTAAAAACGGCGGCTTGGTATTGGCTTTTGTTTTATATTTTTTGATAGATGCCTTTTAGTTCTAATATTGCCTGTTTTTTGACTAGTGGAGAAAGATTAGCATTTTTATAATCAAAAAACGGATTGAAGTTTTACTAATTCTCAGTATTTTCGTGTAAATCTTTTGTGTAAAAGTCTACTTTGATCACTTAAGGCCCACACAGTATCGTGAGAACACAAAATCTTTTTAATAAGTAGTTCAATTAACTGAATATAAGATTTTAATAACAGCCTTAGGGTATATGAGATTCGGGTTAAGTTTCTAGCAATATAATGATTTAAAAGTACATATTACACAATACCAATTGGAGACTAATTGATATTTAAACTTATTTTCGAATTTCAAGCCCTGTTTCATGGTTACTGGTATCTAAAAGCATTTTGCTGATAGGATATCTATACTATTATATAAAGCTGAAGAGTTTGTTTGTTTGTTTGTTTGTTTGTTTGTTTGTTTGAACGCGCTAATCTCAGGAACTACCGGTCCAAACTGAAAAATTCTTTTTGCGTTGGATAGCCTTTTGTTCGTGGAGTGCTATAGGCTATATATCATCACGCTATATTCAATAGGAGCGGAGCAGTAATGTCTAATCTCAGGAACTACCGATTCGAACTGAAAAAATATTTTTGTGTTGAATAGTCCTTTGTTTGTGGAGTGCTCAAAGTTATATATCATCTCGCTATGACCAATAGGAGCGGAGCAGTAATGAAACATGTTGCAAAAACGGGGAAAATTATGAGTTTTGAGACCTTCCGTTGCCTGCGCTTCGTAAACGGTTAAAGTTATGCAACAATGATGTATGACGGGATTGTTCCACTTAAAAGTTCTAAAAATATATTATAAAAACAAAGTCCCCCGCTGCATCTGTCTGCCTGAACGTGTTAAACTCAAAACTACCCAACGTATTAAGATGAAATTTGGTATGGAGACAGTTTGAGACCCTGGGAAGAACATAGGCTCCCGGGAAACTACTACTTTTATAACGGAAAACTTAAGCCTGAAAAACTTTATAACGCGGGCGGAGCCGCGGGCAAAAGCTAGTATTTTATATCCGCCCAGATAGCGACCACCGTACACAAGGTGCTAAAACCCGCCATAGTAGCCCACGTAAGTGTGTCGCGTTCCGGGATCAGCCTGTGTATATCCGGCTCCAACAGGCCGGCATAATTGTGTCGACTGTCGAGTGGTAATCATCTCTTGTCACTTAACATCCTATTGGACCCCGCCCAGGGTCACTTAGCCGTTACCGAATAAAAAATTTGGTTAGAACTAAAAACTCACAATATAGTGGGCTTCTAATATTGATTATTTTTGATCGTCACTAGGTAGTGACGATCAAAAATAACACTGTAATTAACTTACTAGGATAGGTATCCTAGTAAGTTAATTGTACAGTAATAAGTAAATTGTACAGTATAATCCAATATTGTTGATATGCCGTTATGTCTTTCAATGATTTTCAAAATTGAACCAGTCAACTTTCCCTTATATCCCTTCATCCTTCAATCCTACATAACTAGTATTCTTAGGTGTAATATATGCACAAATATTACGAACCCCACGCGTTGATTTACAGTCACCGCTGATGGCTATGATTGGAGCGTCTGCGAGTGATCGTCATTAGTAATCATCAGATCAAAGGCTTTCGGTATCATTACCCGCTGCTGTTCCTACGCTCCTCGTGGAAAAAGTGTAACTATCCATTACACCATTTTATATGGAATATTTTTTTTTTTATTAAAAAGTTCTATATCAAATATAAATGTTAAGTAGTTCTTATTAATTCAAAATAATAAAGAAATCCACGTGATTACAGATTTCGAAGTCGGTCGGAAATATTTTTTTAAATGTGCACGACAAAATATTCCCACTGTACCTGATGGTAAGTAAAAGTGGGATCTCATTGAATGTCAACTAAAGAGAAACGTACACCCCTCGGCAGTTGACGCAATTATGCTGGCCTGTTAGAACTGGGTATACACAGGCTGATCCTGGAATGCGACATACTTACGTGGGCCACTATGGCGGGTTTTAACACCTTGTGTACGTTGTTTGCTAGTGGTAGGATATATTTTACCTTTAAAAAACTGTGGAAGAGACTATGATCTGCAGTGGACATCCCATGATTGCTGATGATAATCATAAAAGGTTTGAAAATCGCTACAAATAAACATACGAATAATCGGACCATATGAAAAAAGTTTTAGCATAACAAGTCCTTAAATTGATTTATTAAATATCAGATATTCGAAGTTATAGAAAAAATTACCTACGCTTTACTCTTCCCGAAGACACGCCGAGTTCCGCCTAAGTGCTGTTTCCTAGTCTAGAGTTTGAATTTTAAATAGAAGCTCGTGACATGGTTTGGAGTCGCGCTTGATTATTCCAAGTGAAGTGACGATGTGAGATACAAGCACTGCATTAAATCATCAGGGATAGATTTGTCTACCATACAAACATGAATGACAGTTTTTCTGTTTAAAGGATGTTTATGAGAAGCAATGGCGAAGGTCTATATTATCCGATTCCTATCGGCTTCCCTTTTTGAATTTCTGTAGAATTTAATTATCATTAGAACGAATTGCAAACCGCATTTATGCATATAATTAGTATTTATATTGTATAGTGTTCCTTTTCGGAAAATTTCACCTTTCGCCACTGGTGAGAAGTAAACGCTGAAAAAGTGGATGCACAAGTTGTGCGTCTGCCTACCTCTGCGGGGCGTGTGTGTGTTTGGATATTTTTTTTTAGATTTACTAAAGTCAATTTATATGAGATAGTATTTTTTGTATGCGAAACTAGGTGATCACGATGCTGTCTATTACCGTCCTCAATAGTATTCAAGCACAAATAGATTATATATAGAACTATATCTAAATTCGTAAAATAGCTAGAGTAAAAAGGAAGCAATAAATTTACCATTTTAATTGACGATTTCACTCTATAAAAAAAAATATCCATAATTGACAGCTCAAAGCCTGTAATCATCAGACCGAAACTCGTCCTCAACTCTCACCTTACATTTTCCAGGTTACCGTCAAACCGAACAAAATTCAACTCGAAAACAAAATTCCACGCCGAAATTCAAATACGTTCCACAAAGCCAGTTCCCTCTTACTCCTCTATCCACACACTCATCCATATTCAATCGTGCAGCGATGCATCCATATGCACCGTGCATTGTCGCACTCAGTTTTCCAATCTTTCTTTGATCCCCATCAAAGTGGCATCAAGTGACTATTATCCATTGTTTGTAGACCCTTTTGGAATTAAGCCGTGAATTTTTATTTCGAGTTTGATTGTTAATTTTGAAACGAATTGATGAGTGATTGTATGAGTTGTTTGTTTGTGTGAATTACTTAATTTAAACGTTGCGGTATCATCTTATGGTTTAGTTGGCAGTGGAACGGACTGCCGAGACGAATATGTGCAGGTTCGAAACCCAAGAGCACGCACCTCTGACTTTTCTAAATTTATGTGAGTATTCTCTGCGAATTACCGCTTGCTTAAATGTGAAGGGAAACATCGTGAGGAACCCTGCATACCTGAAAAGTTTTCTATAAGAACTTTGAGGGTGAAATCTATCAATCCGCACTAGTGCAGCGTAGTAGACAAAGACCTAATCCCTCTCAGTAGTAGAAACAACCGGTGCCCAGCAGCAGGTCAGTATATAATACAGGGCTGTTAGAATTATTATTTTATTGCCAGATGAATCCGGAGGAGTTCCTAATGCGCCAAAGATGGGATCATCGGGTTTTGGAAGTGGGCGTACTATATCAGGAACTAGCTTCAATCATCTCTAGATATAGATAGACTCGATATAGATAGCTTTACGAGCGGCATCGTTATGATGTTTGTTACATGAAATTTTCTATTATGTCATTATTTTGGTCTACATTCTACTTATCATTACCAGGTCATTTGCCAGAAAAATAACTGGTTTTACCCAATAGATTATTCATAACATAGTAAACCAGTTTCAAACCAAAGTCAAAACTGTTTCTCTCCATTTAATTGCTTCAGACAACTGGATGGACTGAGTCATTGCTCAAGTCAGTACGGCGACATTTTATAGCTGTATCAAAAATCAAGATTTGACAAAAAAGAGCATGCGTAATGGCCATTTGTTTGAGCAATAATTGTAATTAAAGTGTCACATTTGAGTTGACGGTTCCGCGGTATGAGTTGTCCATTTTTATTATTGGTCCAGTAATGGAGGAAGTTTTACTTACTATACGTATTTTTGAGACTAATTAACAGTTATAATCATTAACAGTTACTAAAATTTGTGTGATTATTTCTTCATGGTTAAATATATTGTACCACTACGAAAGATTGAAGATAAAAGTCGCGCATCAAATTCACACCAACCATTTCTATAAGTTTGATTTTAAAAATTCTTTTACTTATAGAATACATTTTTCCTTGAGCTATTATAATTCTTGAAATGTACGCAACTGGTGAAACCGAGAGCTAAGGTTACTATATAATTTCTTTTATATCCGTTAAGTTCACTGCTAAATATATTATAAAACAAAGTCCCCAAAAGCTGTCTGTCTTTATATTATCGATTTTCTCAAAATCTACTGAACGGATTTTTGTACGGATTTTACTAAAAAATAGTGCAATTCTTGAGAAAAGTTTAGGTTAATAGTACATTACGATTTTATTTAAATTAACTGAAATATAACGATTACGAAGAGGCCGCGTGGTAGTAAAAAATCTCATGGGTCGCGATTTATGCGGGAAAATTAGTGACACACTGATTTCCACACGAACAAAGCCGCGGGCACAGCTAATAAAAATACAGTAGTGCGTTCGGTACGTTGATCCCCAAATATACGGTCGGTGGGTAGTCGTTGTCACTCATCGGTCAGACCAACGATATCGTTTTATTACTTCATTTCTATATAAATGAAACCGCCATTGTCTCAAGATAAGACCGGCCAGTTTTGGTTACGGGACGCAATAAAGAGTCCAGTTTTTATATGAATTATGGATTTATATGAGGAAATATTTTTACGTTTTATGTAATTTTTATTTGAGTATTGCGCATGCTCGGGTGTGTTTTTGGTGGATTGTATGTTAGGGTAGATTATAATTGTAAATATCAAATTATTGTCTCCATAGAATAAAAGGTTGGTAATGTCTATATTTGATAATGCTGAACTAATTGTAAAAAATCTAACCATTGTAAACTATAATATCGGTGGATTAGCTTATACTTTACTTATTACTTTATTTCGATAGAAAGCTGTTAGGCGAAAGTTTGACTAAAATTTGGTAGTCATATTTTTTCCTTTTTCGGAATTTATGAATTATTAAAGTAGTAAACAAAAATTTTGGTTCTCAATCAAAGAACGTGGTTCATAACTATCTATTATATATTCGTATGTACGTACCAGCCCTGTATTATATACTGCTCTACTATGGAGAGGGTTTTAGGTCTTAGTCCACCACACTGACCTAGTGCGCATTGGCAGACTTCACATACCTTATAAATTCTTATGAAGAACTTCTTTGGTACACAGGTTTCCTCACAATGTTTTCCTTTACCGTTAAATCCAGCAATAATTCATAAAGAATAGTAGCATTATGAAAAATATTTTTAACAATAAATACTATGTATTAAAAAAAACAACTCCCGCTACCGCTCCCGCTCCCGCTCCCGCTGCCGCTCATAAACTAACCACAGCATTATCCTCGATTTTATTGTTTCTAGTTCATATAAAAGCATGTAGTCATTACAATTGTAACCAAATTGCTTTGTGATTTTTTTTTTATGGTATACAGTTGTTTTTCTGTCCGTTTGTCGTACGTGTCTAGATTTTAATGCGCTGATAATAAAATGTACATTTTTATATTTCTTAAATGTTATTTTCGAGATACTTAATGACTTTGTTTACGTGGATTTTGGAAGCACAGTTGGCGGAGAAACGTTTGGTAGTATGTACATTTGCAGTATGCAATTATCGCTACTATTAGTTATGGATTTAGATGAATCAAAGTTCTAAGGAAAAGGGATTATGTATTAATTAAAAGGTACCTTACCTTACCTCAGAAATACTTTAACCATAAAGAAATGACTGCCTCGGTGGCGTAGTTGTATTGCATGTCCGGTACAATAGCGCTCTGAGGTCCTGGGTTCGAATCCCGGGTCGGGCAAAGTGATATTTGGGTTTTTTCTGCTCAGTATCAGCCCGGAGTCTGGAATTTGTGCCCGATATGGCGATAGGCTCGCCCCCTATCACGTCATGGTATGGAACATACTTGGCGAAAAGTGGGTGCCCTAATTGCGCCTCTGCATACCCCTTCCGGGATAAATTCGTGATGTTATGTATGTATGTAAAAGGTTTTTTGCTGATAGGATATATTTTATATCCGCCCGGACAGCTACCACCGTACTCGAGGTGCTGACCTGCCATAGTGGCCCACGTAAGTGTCGCGTTCCGAGATGAGCCTGTGTATATCCGGTTCCAACAGACCGGCATAATTGTGTCGACTGACGAGGGGTATTAAAAAAATGACTAATTTTTATATCGATTGAAAGATCTTAATTTACTAATTGAATACTACCTTTAATATTGTATGCGCTAGTTTTAAAGGTAATAATTTCGGGATAATAATATATGAAAGCTAGAACTATCGGCAAAATTGCCGACATGTCATTTATAAGACTACTAAGTAAGTATACTAAAATAATATTTAAAGATCGATGCGATTACATATAACAGAGTTTAAAGAGACCACAGTTTTAACAATGCTGTTACTGATAAAATATTCATTGAAATCTATATTTTTTTATTGCTTTGTATAACGAAACGAGCTCGGCATTCGTCTGATGGTAAGCGATACAACCGCCCATAAACAGTAAAAACACCATCCGATACCCTTGAATTACAAAGTATAATTGTTTGGTATTCCACTATGCGCTCGCGATCCTGAGACATGAGATGTTAAGTCTTATTATTTCCAGTTGTTACACTGGCTACGATGCCCTTCAAACCGAAACACAACATTGACTACACACTGCTGCTTGGCGGCAGAAATAGATATTGCGGTTGTACCGACCCAGACGAACTTTCACATATGAGAGACCTACCACCAGTTAGAATAAATATAAATTTACTTATGTATATTTTAGAAAACTATTAATTTTATATATTAACTAATTTTTGCTTGCGTCTCCGCCTGTGTGAAAGAGTTTTGCCATATAAAAATCTCACTATATATTTTCTTGGGATAAAAGCCTAACCTTCTCAGATTATAAACTATATCCATAACAAACATTGAAATCCGTTCTGTTTTTGTATTAAACGTTCAGACAGACGTGACAAGGGACTTTATTTTTAATATGCAAGAATTACTTCGTATCCAGTCTAGACAATAATGTCGCAATGTATATGTACACTTGAACGGCAATAGCCTAGATAGTTGTGGAACGTACTACCGAGACGAATGTCCACAGGTTTAAATCCCAAGAACACACACCTCTGACTTTTCTAAAATTATGTGTGTATTCTTTGTGAATTATCGCTTGCTCTAACGGTGAAGGAAAACATCGTGAGGAAACCTGCATACCTGAGAAGTTCTCTATAAGAATTTTGACGGTGTGTGAAGTTTACCAACCCGCACTAGGCCAGCGTGGTGGACTCAGGCCTAATCCCTCTCAGTAGTAGAGGAGTCCCATGCCCAGCAATACGACAGTATATAATACAGGGCTGATATTATTAATATATACGTACACTTAAAATTCCAGACTGGCACTTTTCAATTTAGCATCCTAATAGCTCATGAAACATGAGAACATTCCCACCCCTCACAATAATCGTATCCGAGCATCGATTATAATATAAATCGACGAATTTAAAACCCCCCCACCGAAGAATGAAGGAGGAAATATGACAAACGTCATAAAAAGTAATATAGGGTGTTCATAAAGTGTTGAAATGTGATGTCGATGTAAAATTGTTGAGTTATAAAATACATTTTTCGATGCGAGAGCACCCGACGTCGGCGAGACGGTGGCGGTATAGTAATGGTATAGACATGGCAGTAAAATATAATGCTTAGTTACGGGAAAGGAAAACTTGGTGGGAATTAATAGAGGCTATGTGAGATCCACCAAGTCGCTTACCGCTAATGCAGTGATAAAATCTTGTTATAATCATTTTACTTAACTTTTTTCGTTGACATATCGCCAGTACTTTATCAATAAGTCAACAGGATAGACTACGTGAAGGTAAGAATAGCTATAGTCCTCAAAATATTAATCATAATCCACACATCCCTTTTCTAATAATTACATTATCTATTACTAGCTGTTGTTCCCGGTATTCCCGCGTGAAAAGTCTTTCCCGCTACAAAACTTTCTAAATCACAGTTCATATCTTTTAAAAATTAGAAACAAAATTTTAATTATTTCCCGGCAGGCAAAGTAGGTAGTCCAGTAGCATATTATCGGGATAAAAAGCAACCTATGTGTATCGATGAAATGGTCCACCCGTGTCCCAAATTTCAACCAAATCCGTTCAGTTATCTCTGCGTTTACATTTAATAAATATCCAAACATTTTCACGAAGTTTTTCATTCGTCAGGTAACAAGAGATTACTGTAGAACATAATGGAGACCAAGTATTTTCGGAGCTTTCGGCTAATATATAATTTCTTTTTCTACTTTTCTCGGCCTTCAGGCCACTTCTACCCACCACGTAACTCTACGCATCTCAGCTCATCCGGATGCGGATATTGCGATGTGCCCGATGCTGTGCCACAGTTCCATTTGTCACGACTCACGCCACTGTCCGACGTTTGATACCAGCCATCAGCACAAAGCCTTTGCGCCACAAAGAAGTGTGAAGGCAGCCAGGGGCGGTGCGGAGTGTTTGAAAAAAAAATCAATTTTGTATATGCTTTGTTTATGTTCTTAGACGTGTTTCTGGTAGTGATGCATTAAATATCAGAATATCCAATAGGTATAGTGTAATGAGTTTCCTTGCTGTGTAAATACTTTGAATCAATGGCTTAAGAAGTTCAAAGATTCCATTTTTTTTCGAGTTTGATGCTTAAAGATAGCTAATTCAATTAAGTATGTATATTTCTCTAGTCTGAGATTATGGAATCATCGTAGTTTATTAATGGTGAAGATGTCACACTAACATTTATCAACACCCAGCTCTGCCAGTTTGTTAAGTTGATTAGTTTAATTTTTATTAATTTTTGAGTAAGTAAGATGGTAATTTTCTAAGAAGCACATGAATGTTGCTAGACAAGAAGTGTTTGGAGTTACAGCTACCATCAAATTCTAATGGAATATCATAGCTGAACATGCATGACTAAAGGCGACATGCTTTCCAGCAAAGAAATATGTCAATAGAAGATAAAAAAATTAGTCCTTTCTATAACCGTTAATAATAATAGTAAACAAAAAAAGGACATATCCCATCGATAACTCTATCGCAAGGATATATCATTCTTATACATAACGTTAGCGTTAACGATTTTAGAAAATCGTCTTGACCTCGCCTTTATGAATAACAACGTTTAGCCAACAATAGACTGTGAAAGATCTATCTAGATTAATGATGTCAGTTTCTAACACAATTTTAACAGGAATCATGGTTATCGTAGTCTTAAAAAAATATTTCCTTCAGGTATGAAACCTATATGTATGTTTACCTAAGTCATTAAATACGATATAAGCTCTAAAAAATATATTTTAAAAGAAAGTCTGTCTGAACGTGATAAAATTACCCAATGGATTTCGATGAAATTTAGGTTGGAGATAGTTTCAGGCCCTGGGAAGAATATAGGCTACTTTCTATCTCAGGAAAATATATATCAGGGCAATTATCCCGACAAACCCTTCCACGGGGGCGAAGACTTAGACAAAATGCGGGTGCCCTGATTGCAACTCTACCTACCCCTTAGGGGATGATAAAACAATACTCTTAATAACTGCAATATAAAGTATAAGTCAAATTCATCCCCTAAAGAGGTTAATAAACAAGCATGCAAACTATTCCCTTCCCCTACGATCCAGTTCTGGTATATATCAGTCGAATGGGCTGGTATTGCGATATTTGAAGACATTTGTATTCATACCGATCATAACTCAAGGGAGAAGTCAGCAGGATTCCGATACAGAATGTTTTGTTTGTTTTTTGTGTTTTGGTGCATGGGAAAAATATTGAATGTCTTGTACTATGGTGATGGTAGGTACCTTTATGACTCTATAATAGATGCGATGGAAGGCTAGCTTACAATGCAATCCAACAACGCTTCCATGCAACAGGATTCTTGTATAAGAGTCTTTGTGTATACAGGGTAATTTTGACATCGCGTTACTAAATGAAACCACATACTTACTTACTTGGAAATATCACGTAACAATAAGTTACTTGAGCCGTAGATGTAAAATAAAAAAGTGTAAGTTTCGAACAACATAAATATGAATAAAAATTAATTTTAATTTTACGCGTCCTAAAGCCACTCTAAGAGAATTAATTGCAGTGGCAACATCATACTTTCAGTCAGAAATACACCTACGCACACGCGATATTTGCATTAAACTACAAAATGACCAAAAAGTAAAAAAACTAAAACCAGGATTTTTCGTGATAATAGTTATTAATGGATGATTTTTGTAACAATTTCAGCAAAGGTGAAGATGAATATGTGGTTTCATTTAGTAACGCAATGTCAAAATGACCCTGTATATGACTGAGAACGACTATATGAATGACGAGCTTAATGTATTGGCATGCTGTCACTTACCATCACACGTGTAACATGCTCGACTGCTTGCAGCAGAAAGAAGAAGAAAAAGCAAACACCAACCAAAAATTAATTACATAGAGCTAATTACAGTTAATTTAACTGAAGCTTGTAGTGTAGAGGAACTTCTCCATAAGTTCTTCATTTAAAATTACATATAATAATTTACATATAAATCTAAAAGTTCGTGAACATATATGGGTTTTTCGAAGTAAAGATAGAAAATACTGAATGGGTATGGATGAAATTTTGTGTGGAGATAGATTGTATTATGAATTAACAGACAAGTAAATTATTATTCGGATAAGGTAGGTACGTAGTTAATATCATGGATTAACGGACAAGCTACTTATCGGGGTGAGGTACATAGTAAACTATAGAACGAGAAAAAGTACGCAGTCGTCGCAACAGCAAAATGAAACATCAAAAATTCCACAAACTAACTGAACATTACTCATAAAAATAATGAAATCTCACATTTTATCATACGTTGCCTTCAAGTCAATAATAAAGGATATCTCCACGCCACCCGCTGTCGCCCCCACCTTCTCATCTCTTTGTTAATTCCCTGGATGTGTGTGTAAATATCGTATTACTTCTAAACTTGAAACTGATTGAGTCGGGATTTACTGATTACTCGTTTCGGGCTGTACAAATCTATTAGAATTGTAAATGTCTATAGACGTTTTAATTTGTTTTACTTTATCTATTGTACCAACGTTATCAAACCTAGAAATCGTTTATATTTTCGATTTCTTTGAACTGTGGAATGTTTTCAACGGGGCTTTTATTGGCAGTTAGAGTACGTTTCATAAACACTAGAAATTTCACTCTCATGGTATAACATATTATCTCATATGAGATATTACAGTATGTTATCATTTTTTAATTTTATCTAGCAGCATAGAGTTGGTAACTGAAACGTCGTTAGTTCGAATCCCGAGCAAATTCGTACGGATTTTCTAACACAATGCACTCAAGATTGGCTGCTAAAAGAGTTAAT